>NC_052512.1:28817791-28864060 GCF_014356525.2 Nilaparvata lugens
GCTATCTCTTCATAGTGAATGATTTAATAGAATCAACAGTTGCCAACAGTTTGCAATTGAATAATCACCTTCTCAAATTTCAAGCTTATTTTCAGTTTTAGGTGAAAATGTTACTTGACATTAATTGAAGAGATTCCATGCTCACTCTTTCCACGTGAAATTTTTCGTTTAAATCAATCATGGAAATCTAAATCAAACTTTGCATAGATGGGGCGGAGCTCCTGGAATTTTTACAGATATAAGACTCCTGGCAGTTGATATAGCTTATCAATAACTATTTTTAGTATGAATTTGATCAAATTCTTTGGAGCCATTCACGAGAAATCGCATAAAACCCTGTTTTTGAAAACATTTTTGACATTTTAACCACCATCTTGATTGTATTGATGGAATGTTCGTGTCAGATCCTCATAGTGTAAGGATCTTAAGTTCCAAATTTCAAGTCATTCCGTCAATTGGGAATGATATATCGTGTACACAGACGCACATACACTCATACACACACACACACACACACACACACACACACACACACACATATTATTACGAGAATCCTATACTATTAAACGAGCAAATTCTGTTCATATGACTGTTTAGATGTTTGGATGTTTAGATGTTTAGATGTTTAGATGTTTAGATGTTTAGATGTTTAGATGTTAGATGTTGATATGTTCATATGTTTGTATTTCACCGGATCTCGAAAACAGCTCCAACGATTCTCACGAAATTCAGAACATAGTAGGTTTATAATACAAAGATTTGATTGCACTGAATCTCATCCCTGGGAAAACTTGCTGGAGGACATTAAAAGGATAATTATTATTCATCCTTGGGAAAACCGCTGATAATAATTATTTCATCGTCTGTTGGTGATGAAAGTGAGTGAGCGAGTTCATGTGTGTGGCACTGTCAAAACTATTACTCAGCTGTTGAAATTTTGTAATCATTTAATCAGGTACTTAGTGCCGGTTGCAAAAAAGGCGGGTTATTTTCAATCCTGATTAATTCCAGTAGATCCATCTTTTTGAAATGGTCTTCTCGGATTTGGTTCACGTAAAGTTGACCAGGATTGAAATTTAACCGTCTTTTGTGCAACTGGGCCTTTGTGAGGTAGATTTTTGCATTCCTCTGGGAATTAATCTCAATTTAATGTGAGTAGGTAGAACATTTCTGTATGAATGTTATTATAATTTCTTCTTTCGTGATAAATTTCTTATGCTTTTGTACTCCAGAGCGAAGCGCGGTCCCCGATATTGAATTAATGACATCAACAAAGATGTATCAGCTAACTTCTATAGAAGGCATTGACAAGGCAGAGAATCGTTATAGTTGTTCTCCTATCTTTCTCCACTGCCATCCACGTTATGAAACTCACGGGTAATCAGCGTACGTTATCTCTCTTCTTATAGATATTTGTGGCAACGGATATTCAACTATTTTGAGCAGGTGTTCCTAGAAGATCAATTAGGGTATTGTCAGAGCCAAGCATTGTTTTCACTTTCTGTTAAGTGTCAGCGATGAATCAGAACAATTAATTCACTTGTCACGTGGTTTACTTTGGAATAGTACCAAATGTAGCGATCTACATTTCTTCTAAAAATATACGTTGAAGCTCACGGTTGAAAGACAGTGGTCTAAATTAGGAGTGGATTTCAATTTTCTGTCTCACTCTTCATTCATACAAATTACTTTGTCTCCATTTCATTCTTCTATTCTCCCTCCTCTCCTTTTTTTCTTTCTTCTCACTTATCTTCTCTACGGACCACGCCTCATCACAAGAGCAACAATGTTTTTATAGCATTTCGACTATAGTCAGGTCCGCGTTACAATAGCAGTGGAGAAAGATAGGAGAACAACGTTGCCGATCCTATATCTTGTCAATTCCTTCTATAGACGGTAGCTGATAAAGGTTAATCAATGTAATATTAACAACTGTTCATTCTCGTTTGAAATAATCAATTGTATTTTATAAAGTAAGAATTTATTTTTCAATAATTTCATGATGAATTTCATGATTGAGGTGGATATTTTGTTAATGAATCATCAATCTACATTGTTAAAGACGATCTGGCAACTGAACAAAGCGAGAAAGAGATAGCTCTATCCACTTTGTTGAATGATAAACAAGGATAGCAATACCATTGCTAATCAAACACTCCCATTATAACGTGGACCTCACCGTATAGAATCAAAAATGTAATAGATTGCAAGAGCGGAGTATCTTTAATCACATAATGAGTGTATGGAAAATATTTTTAACCCAATTCAGTCCTTAACCAGGGAAGGCTGAACCAATAAGTCATACCTTCACAATAGTATATTTCGCACCTAGGGCCGAAAATGAGACTTTTCCGGCTCGAAATCGGTTTCAAGTTCGAGGCCGTAGGCCGAGGACTAGAAAAATTGAGAGTCGGAAAAACATTTTTGCCCGTAGTACGAACGCTGTTTTTCGCCACACAGAAAAATAAACAATATATAATATATATATATATATATATATATATTCTATATATATATATATATCAGAATAAGTTTATCAAGCACTTCCGAAAGCAAACGGGAAGGTCATAGCTCTAGCAAATCTGAGGTAATTTGAATATCAGGAAATTGTCCAAGTATTTTTTTTTTATTCTGATTTGTCTAAATATCCTGAAAGATAATGTTCAATTGTGTGGGAGGTTGAGTTTATACCGTTTATTCTTTCAAATGACAATAAGATGATATTATTATAAATGTTCTAATTATTGAATAATGAACTCAAATAATGAGAAGTTCTTTGATCAGCTGTTTTAGCACACTTGAAATTTAGCGGCCGGAAAGGGTACTGTTTCCGGCCTTAGCCGAAAAGTAACCTGTTCTGACGTCAGACGAGAGTCGTCTGCAAACAATGTCTTCCTATCTACATAGGGACTGGAAAACAGCTGCTTTCTGTGCAGTGTGGCGAAAACAACATTATTATTAATATTAAGCCAAAATGAAATAGCCTGATATCGCTCTCCTACTGGGTGCCATAATAACGTTAAAAAATTATAATTATGATAATTTGAGGAATTAAAATGCTTATTTTGATAGTATTCACCTGAGACTTGCATTTCACATGCGTCTCTTGAATTAATTGCCTTTATTAAGGGCGAAGTTGGTCCACGTCCTCTCTGCCACCTAGATAGTGAAATGGTCAGAAATCTATACTATCTCAAACCGTTCAAACGCTATTCCTTCATAGATACTGATATTCATTCATCTATCTGTCATCTATACTAAACTAGCCGTCAGGCTCGCTTCGCTCGCCATATCCGTCTAGCCAGGGGGCTCCGCCCCTGGACCCCTGACTAGATCGTCAAAAATGAGATCAGCAGGCTCGCTTCGCTCGCCTGCATTTTTCATTTGAGCATTTTTATCTCATGTTATATCTATACCTATTTATATATATAGGACGATCATATGTTAGGACGATCCAGTCGGGGGTCCAGACTAAACGTCTGGCTAAACGGATATGGCGAGCGAAGGGAGCCTAACGGCTAGTAATATAATATTCCCAGGAATAGCTCTAATTGAAGTAGCAGTGCCCAATCAATTTTTCCGCGATTAATGGATTTCAATCTTCAACTTGGTGCCAACCTAACAAAGTCAACTCAAGACAAACCGACAAAATTATTAATTTAGTTACCAGTTAACAACTGTTTCGAAGAGGTACTCTCTCTAGATTATAGTTCTATATTAACATATGGTATGGACTTTTCAATTATAATTAGAGAATAAGAAGAATATACATTCTAAAAGACGAACTTTAAACCCTTAAAAACCACCTTAGAGTTAAAATATTGCCAAAGATTTCTTAGTGCGCCTCTAAGGGCCAACTGAACATACCTACCAAATTTGAACGTTTTTGGTCCGGTAGATTTTTAGTTCTGCGAGTGAGTGAGTGAGTCAGTCAGTCAGTCAGTGAGTGAGTGCCATTTCGCTTTTATATATATAGATAAAGGAAAAAACTGGCTTATACACGTACTGGATAGGGAAATCATGTTTGACGCATCATCACGTCTCAACTACTGGACTGATTAACTTGGAATTTTGCAGTTTACATTTTTATTAACCGAGGATGATTGAAGGTCTTGATCAAGATTTCATTACGTCAAGTTTTCAGTACGTCAAGTCTTTGAGACCCTTGTGAAGCACGGGTTACCTGCCAGTCTCAAATATACACATAGACAGGTTCATAATTAATCATAGACATATCAATGATTAGGTCTAGGAATCAATGAAAATATTCAATGTATATTATTGTGGTATGATAAAAAGAATCATCATGACAAGGAGGTGGGTGACAAGAGATTATCTATATAATATATAAAAGCAAAATGGCACTCACTCACTGACTGATTGACTGACTGACCGACTCACTCACTCGCAGAACTAAAAATCTACCGGACCAAAAACGTTCGAATTTGGTAGGTATGTTCAGTTGGCCCTTTAGAGGCGCACTAAGAAATCTGTTGGCAATATTTAAACTCTAAGTGTGGTTTTTAAGGGTTTAAAGTTCGTCTTTCAGCTTGTATATTCTTCTTATTCTCTTTACTATAATTGAAAAATGTCCATATCATATTATGTTAATATAGAACTATAATCTAGAGAGAGTACCTCTTCGAAACAGTTGTTAACTGGTAACTAAATTAAAAATTTTGTCAGGTTGGCATTAAGTTGAGTTGACTTTGTTAGGTTGGCACCAAGTTGAAGATTGAAATGCATTTATCGCGGAAAATTGATTGGGCACTGCTTCTTCAATCCTGGGAATATATATTACTAGCCGTCAGCCTCGCTTCGCTCGCCATATCCGTTTAGCCAGACGTTTAGTCTGGACCCTCACTTGGATCGTCCTAACATATGATCGTCCTACAAATGAAAAATGCAGGCGAGCGAAGCGAGGACGATCCAGTCGGGGGTCCAGGGGGCGAGTCCCCTGGCTAGACGGATATGGCGGGCGAAGCGAGCCTGACTGCTAGTTTATATATATATTTACTAGCGGTTAACCAGTGCTCCGCAAGGGTCTATTCTAAAACTTGACAAACTAAAAACTTGACGTGATAATATCTTGAAGAATTGGAAATAGTCCTACATCCTCGTTTCATTGGGAATCTATATGCAGAATTTCAAGTTAATCAGTGCAGTAGTTCAGACATGGTGTTGCGTCAAACATAATTTTCCTATCCCGTACGTGTATGAGCCAGTTATTTCCTTTATTATAGTATGGCAAACGGAATGACGCAAGATATCACCTGAGTGGGTAGATGGATTCACGGTTTTGATTAGGTTCTGACAAGTCGCACATTTTCTGACAAGTTGCATCGACGACCACAGAGTCGCTTTTGAACTCGACAGGGTCGGACACAACTGAACGATACTGACATTCCTGTTTCATTCCATTAAGACATTCCTATTCCATTTCATTAATGTTTCATTCCATTAAGACATTCCTAATTCCGTTTTTGTCTCTGTTACAATGTTACCAGTGGTTTAACACGATACAATTTTGTATCCTTTCTTGTCGTTTAGTATTCACTCGCTATCAAGATATCAACTTGCTATTTTAGCAGAATCTGTTTCAATTTGGTTCATTAGATCATTGTAGACTATGATGACAGAACGATACTTTTTAAGACATTCCTGATTCCATTTTTGTCTCTGTTACAATGTTACCAGTGGTTTAACACGATACAATTTTGTATCCTTTCTTGTCGTTTAGTATTCACTCGCTATCAAGATATCAACTTGCTATTTTAGCAGAATCTGTTTCAATTTGGTTCATTAGATCATTGTAAACTATGGTGAGAGAACGATACGTTTCAAGACATTCCTGATTCCATTTTTGTCTCTGTTACAATGTGACCAGTGGTTTAACACGATACAATTTTGTATCCTTTCTTGTCGTTTAGTATTCACTCGCTATCAAGATATCAACTTGCTATTTTAGCAGAATCTGTTTCAATTTGGTTCATTAGATCATTGTAGACTATGGTCAGGTCCGAGTTATAAAGGCAGTGTTTGATTAGCGATAGTATTACTATCCTTGTCTATTATTCAACAAAGCGGATAGCGCTAACTCTTTCTCGCTTTGCTCTGTTGGAAGATCGTCCGTCTTTCGACAATGCAGAATTAATAATTAATTAACAAAATATTATCATCTTGAACATCGGAGTCTATTATGAAATCATTGAGAAATATAATTCCTACAGTTACGTGAAAAGTGGCCATTGCTGCACTGATTACAGAACGAAAAGATCACTTTTCCGCTCTAGTGCGGGAAAAATTTTTCTGCACTCCAGATTTGCAACATGGCAACGCAAATACTTAGTAGGTTATATGGAGCAACAGTGCAGCAAAATCAAAATGAAGTGGTAACAGTGACTGCTGTGGCTGCTATAGTGAGCAGAGGTGCAACCAAGCACAACGCGCTAATTATTATTCATTATATATTATAACCAAGGACAACGAGGACTTTAGGATTTTTTAGGATTAAGGTTTTTATCAATAATAAAATTACACAGAAAAACAATTGATGCATTCAGGCAATTTTACCCATAATTACTCACTTTTCATATTCAATGTTAACTGTAGGAAAAACTTAATGTGAAATACGTGCGCAAAGTTCCTCTGCTGCACTCAAGAAACCATTCCGCCCTCGCCTACGGCTCGGGCGTAAACGCTTCTTTCGGTGCAGCAAACTGTCACTTTGCGCACTAGTTGCACAAATAACTATTCTTGCTCAATGAAATCGAAATTATTATTTCAAACGAGAATGACCGTTAATATTACATCAATAAATCTGTATCTGCTCCAATAGAAGGCGGATTGACAAGACGGAGGATCGGCACCGTTGTTCTCTTATCTTTCTCTACTGTCATAATAACGTTGAGCTCACTATGATTAGCTGGGGAACTATATATTGTCTAAAGAGGACATTGACAAACCAGAGGATCGGCAACGTTGTTCTCCTATCTTTCTCCACTGCCATTATAACGTGGACTTCATTATAGATGCTTATGTGCCAATCAATAGAATCTATTTCGATTCATATGAGTATTCAAATTTATTACATTTAGGTTCTAACCTTCCCTTAATAAGATATTGACTAGTGCTATTGTATAATGGTTAATTTATTATTGTTATGTTAATAGAAGTTTTCTACCTTTTTGAAAATTCAAATATGCAGTTCCACGTATAGAAGCTGTTCACTTATCTACTAGTTACAAATAATGTCAGCAGAAGTACTCTTGTCATGCTATTGTCTATATAGAGGTCCACGTTATAATGGCGATGAAGAAAGATAGAAGAACAACGTTGCCGATCCTCTGTCTTGTCAATGTCCTCTATAGACGGTAGCTGATACAGGTTTATTGATGTAATATCCTATACTATTAAACGAGCAACTTCTGTTTATCTATATATATAAAAGCGAAATGGCACTCACTCACTGACTGACTCACTCACTCACTCACTCACTCACTCACTCACTCACTCACTCGCATAACTAAAAATCTACCGGACCAAAAACGTTCAATTTGGTAGGTATGTTCAGTTGGCCCTTTAGAGGCGCACTAAGAAATATTTTGCCATATTTTAACTCTAAGGGTTGTTTTTAAGGGTTAAAGTTCGTCTATTAGCATGTATATTCTTCATCACCCAATCAATATAATCGAAGTTTCCATATCATATGTTACTATAATCTAGATAGAGTACCTCTTCGAAACAGTTGTTAACTGGCAACTAAATTAATAATTTTGTCAGGTTGGCATTAAGTTGAGTTGACTTTGTTAGGTTGGCACCAAGTTGAAGATTTGAATGCATTTATCGCGGAAAAATTGATTGGGCATTGCTACTTCAATCCTGGGAATATTACTAGCCGTCAGGCTCGCTTCGCCCGCCATATAATTGATTGGGCACTGCTACTTCAACCCTGGGAATATTACTAGCCGTCAGGCTCGCTTCGCTCGCCATATCCGTTTAGCCAGACGTTTAGTCTGGACCCCCGACTGGATTGTTCTAACATATGATAAAAATGCTCAAATGAAAAATGCAGGCGAGCGAAGCGTTCCTGCCTATCTCATTCTTGGACGATCAGTCGGGGGTCCAGGGGGCGGAGCCCCCTGGCTAGACGGATATGGCGAGCGAAGCGAGCCTAACGGCTAGTGTGTTTATATTTTCAGATGTTTAGATATTTATATTTCACCGGATCTCGAAAACGGTTCCAACGATTCTCACGAAATCTAGAACATAGTAGTTTATAATATAAAGATTAGATTGCACTAGGTCTCATTCCTGGGAAAACTCGCTGAAGGACATTAAAAGGATAATTATTATTCATCCTTGGAAAAACTGCTGATAATAATTATTTCGTCGTCTGTTGGTGATGGAAGTGAGTGAGCGAGTTCATGTGTGTGGGACTGTGTGAAAATTATGACTCAGCTGTTGATCTTTCGTAATCATTCAATCAGGTACTTAGTGCCGGTTGCAAAAAGCCGTGTTATTTTCATCGGATTAGTTCCAGTAGATTCATCTTTTTGGAATGATCTTCTCTGATTTGGTTCACGTGGAGTTAATCGGGATGAAAATTCAACCGGCTTTTGTGCAACTGGGCCTTTGTGAGGGAAATTTTTTCATTCCTTTGGGATTTAATCTAGATTCACTGTGATTAGATAGAACATTTCTGCATTAATGTTATCATAATTACTTCTTTCGTAATTAATTTTTTATGCTTTTGTACACCAGAGCGAAGCTCGGTCCCCGATATTTAACCGTTTAAAATAATCAATTTGATTTCATTAAGAAAGAAATTATACTTTTCAATAATCTCATCTTCTTCTTACAGCTCAATCGTTTGATTGGTTGGCAGCCTTCCATCTAAATCTGTCCATTGCTACTCTCTTCCATTGTTCATAGCTCATAGCAACCACATCCTTCTTCATTTGTCTTAAGTACTGTAGCCGGGGTCTCCCACGACCCCATTGTCCATCAACTGTACCTTCCAGAATACTTGACGTGAATGCGTCGTGTCTTATTATGTGTCCAATCCAAGAATATCGTCTGGCCTTTAGAAAATTCAGAAGAGATCTTTTTTCTGCCGCCCACTGGAATACCTCCTGATTCGTAACTCTGTCTGTCCATTTTATTTTGAGCATTCGCCTCCAACACCACACTTCAAAATCATTCAGAGTCTTTTCTTCAGCCTTACCAATAGTCCACGTTTCAGACCCATAAAGAGCTATACTCCAAATGCAACTCTTTATTAGTCTCTTTCTTATTTCCAAGGTTAAACTATTAGAGGAAAGAAGCTGCCTTTTACTAATAAACATACCCTTAGCTTCTCTGATTCGGCGCTTTATATCCAGTCTATCTTTTCCATCTTCTGATATAATGCTTCCAAGATATTTGAACATTTTTACTTGCTTCAGGGCGTGATTATCTAATTAATGGACACATTCTCTGGGACTTTTGAGCAGACCATTACTTCTGTCTTATGTTATTTATCTCCATCATATTTATTTCGTAGACTCTCATGCAAGGTGTTAGACCTCTTTCCAAACTTATTTTATTAATAATCTCATAATTAAGAATAAATATTCTGACAATTAATTAATCATTCTACATTGTTAAAAGACGATCTGGCAACAGAGCAAAGCGAGAAAGAGATAGCGCTATTCTTTGTTGAATGATAGACAAGGGTAGCAATTTCCTTGCAAATCCAACACTGCCATGATAACGTAGACCTCAATATAGAAAATGGGATTTATTCATTTCATTGACAATACAAAAAATTATCAAATATTATAATATGATGGGAGGAGACAACATGCATACCCCCAAACTGTCTTTCTCCCAAATTTTGAAGAATGAGGGCCGATTTTTTGAGCTCGGGATTTAGCTAAGTTCTAGACTTCAAACAGCTGGAGTCAGAAAATTTGCTTTTCCTACAGTTACGTTGAAAAGTGGCCATTGCTGCACTGATTACAGAATGCAAAGAATCACTTTTCCGCTCTAGTACGGAAAAAATTTTCTGCACTCCAGATTGCAACATGGCAACGCAAATACTAGAAGTTATATGGAGCAACAGTGCAGCAAAATCAAAATGAGTTGGTAACAGTGACTGCTGTGGCTGCTATAGTGAGCAGAGGTGCAACCAAGCACAACGCGCTAATTATTACTATTATATATTATAACTAAGGACAATGAGGACTTTAGAATTTCAGGATTGAGGTTTTTATCAATATAAAATTACACAGAAAAACATTTGATGGATTTCAGGCAATTTACCCATAATTACCCACTTTTTATATTCAATGGTAACTGTAGGAAAAACTTAATGTGAAATACGTGCGCAAAGTTCCTCTGCTGCACTCAAGAAACCATTCCTAAACGTTTCTTTCGGTGCAGCAAACTGTCACTTTGCCTACTAGTTGCACAAATAACTATTCCGAAACGGGACGTAGTCGAAGTCCACGTTTGAATAAAATTTTGAAAAACTGGGACATTGAACACAAAATAAAATACAGAGAAAATAGTGTACAGTTTTAGCTATTTTTAGTTATTTAGGAATGTTTCATTTCGTCAAGGAAAAACGTTTCCAATAATTATAGAAATGAGAAAATAAAGATTATCATAAAAACTGCGACTATGCCCCGTTTCAGAAAGCCAATTCTCTTTCTCCAGCTGTTCAAAGTTTTGAACTTAGCGAAATCCTGAGCTCGGAAACCTGTCCTAAAAGTTTTGAAAGAAGAATAAGGTTATAATTTCACTTGAAAAAGTCCGATTTTCACATCAAAATTGATAAAAAATGAATGCATAAGTAATCCACTAATGAATAAGTAATAATATGATCCACTCACCCAAGCATATCTGTAGATACATCAACAGCCAATAATGCGTCGTGTAGGGACTTCATTTTGTAGAGACAATCACACGAACACACAACGACACAAAAAAACACAACACACAACACTCAGGGAAAACTGTTAGTGACGTCAATCATTTTCAAAAATTTCTCTTGCGTTCAAACACCTTCCAATTATTTCCTGCTCCACATATTCTAGCGTGTTTATCTCAGTGTAGAATCTGGAAAAAACAAAATATCGTCACCTAAACGTGTGGGGAATCTGGGCTTTTCAATACACGCACTTCGAGGAAACTGTTCTTCCAACAATAGAATTTCCCACACAAAAGGGAACTCGATTGACGGTTTCCACGAAAATTCTAGTCTCTCAACCTTTTATGAATGCTCCCCAAATTGAGCAATAATTATTGATATTGTAACTGAGTATTTTTCTATTATCTGAAACTCCGTTAATTGAATTGTCGATTTAAATTTGTTTTCCCTGAATTTTACTAGTTTGAAAGTCATTAGTGGGATATGATTCGTGAAGTGGTATATGTGCAATCTGTATTCTGTTCATTCTGGATAAGTATTATCTAAATAGACATATTAATAGACAATATTTATTAATTGAAAGAATAAGACTTTGATATTCAATCACTTTTATTTGACAATATCAAGTCGTATTCTTTCAATTATGAAAAATATCACAACATCTCATACCATACAATCAAATATTTATTTATTTATACATTGACACATAGCATACAATATAATTCTCAGCTATGAATGATAAAAAATATAGTCTCATCTATATACTATGAAAAAGGAAATAACTGGCTCATACACACGGGATATGAAATTATGTTTGACGCATCATCACGTCTCAACTACTTGACTGATTAACTTGATATTTTGCTTGTACATTCTAATCAACTGAGGCCTATTTCAATTCTTCAAAATTTCATTACGTCAAGTTTTGGAATAGACCATTTTGGTGCACTGGTTTCCTGCTAGTATCAACTATTAGGAATCTGGAGATCATAAACTTTCAAACTCTTAAAAGTCTTATAGAAACGGGCTTCATGAGAGTTTGATTAATTTATTTATCAAAGCCCCTCATTTGATATTTTGTTACAAAAAGTTCCAAAGGCAGTTTATGGAAAGGGAGAAGTGTATATAGCAAGTAGCTTTTAGTAAAACTGAGGCCTGAATACAGATACTCGGTTTAAACGGAGAAATATCAGCTGTTCGTTGGAACCCCGTTGGTAGGAAACTCATTAAGATGAATGCAGAAATATCTACAAGTAAACGTGGTTTACTGTTAAACGCAGTGTTAGCATAATATGACCCTTGGACTACTACAGATTGATAACAAGCTAAAAATATTTAGCGCGTTTATTACGCTTGTATAGTTGGGGCCTATATATGAAATTCATACAATAAGTACATCATCAAAATGATAGGGAGAGAAAAAATAAGGTAAACTTGTTTATCTCTTTCCTGTTTAGGGCTACTTGTAATATAAATATAAAGAAAATAAATAAAAATCTCAGTACCCTTTTTTTTCAAAAATATTTTATCACGATATATCACTTGAAAATGGCATAAATGACCGAAACATGTCGTGATAAAATATTTTTGAAAAAAGGGTACTGAGATTTTTATTTATTTTCTTTATATTTATGGTAAACTTGTTCTATTGAAAAGGATAATGCCATGGTTTATTCATTGTATTTGATTATTATTGTTGAGAGTGTGTTACTCCAGATTATTAAATTTTCTCAATCAACTTGAACTAGATTATAGAATTATTTTGTGAGTTTGTTCCATGTTTTTACAAAAGTTTCATCATCAATCTATTTGAATTTGAAAATGTTTGTTTTATTTTGATAAAGGAACAGTTTTTGGCTTAAAGCCTGTTTTTCCTATCCCAATCATTTATAATAGAAATGATATAGTTTGTATCAATGTATAAATAATGTATTCTGATTTGTAGATTCAGATTGGTGATTTGGTGTGAAATTGAAATGGATGTAACCTTCATGATATTGGACAATTGGATACAAAATTGGGACATGGAAAACGTTTTGGGCAATAGCCTTTTTTTTGTTTTTTTCTTTTCCGACAATTGTTTAGTTTGCTCTATCCAATAAATAAAAAGATGCTGTATATTTTTGATGGAGAATTATGTTTCGGAATCCTATAGTGAGGTCGACGTTATAATAACAGTAGATTGATTGATTGATTGATTGATTGATTGATTGATTGATTGAGTACTTTATTTATGTATATTACACTATACTGGCTTATACACTTATATACAATAGCTTGCAATACAGCAAAACTATAGATGAATTTACATAATATAGACTAAGAAAATAATTATTGAACTGTATGTGATATGAAAAAGCAGTTTGTAATATAATACTATAGATAATAATCATATTGTTATGCATCTACATAAATTGACGGAGCTTTGGACATATCAATGTCCATTCTTCGGAAAGAATATTAAAAATATCCTCCCCACTAACTCTCTACCAAAAAAGATAGTGGAGAAAGATAGGAGAATCTGTCTTGTAAATGCCTTCTAGAGACGGTAGCTGATACAGGTTTATTGATGTAATATTAACTGTTCATTCTCGTTTAAAAAACCCATTTATATTTTATAGAGCAAGGAATTATATTTTTCAATGATGGATTTTCAAAATTTATGAGATAAATATTTTGTCAATTAATTTCTAATTCTACATATTGAAAGACGATCTGACACAGAGCAAAACGAGAAAGAGATAGTGCTATCCACTTAGTTAAATGATAGACAAGAATAGAAATATCATTGCTAATCAACACTGCTATTATAACGTGGATTTCACTATAGATTGACCACGCTGTATATTTTCGATGGAAAATAGTTTTTCGGATCCCAGATTCCAAATGAATTTATTTATTGAATCTAGTGTTGAAGTATAAATACAACAAGAGACTATCACATTCTACCGAAATTGTTCACATTCTATCCGAAATTGTTTCGCGGATAAAAAGATAACAACCTTTCAGGGAAGGTAAGGGAATTGAAGAAGTTTTGGGCAATATCTTGTTTTTTCTTCACCGACTATTGTATTTTTTACTCTATCCAATAAATTGGATTTATAATTTATTGTAATGACTTCCTGCTTGTAATAATTATGATTCAATCTACCATTGACATTTGTAATGCAATTGATATTTTGACTTTTGACTTTTGACTTTAAATAAATAGATAAATATATCGATCATGGTGTATTTTTTGATAGAGGTTTATGTTTTTCGGGGCCTATATCTATATGCTTGATTGTGAGAATAATGCCATGGTTTGATACTAATAATGAATTATTATTTTTGAGAGATGTGGGTACACCAGATTTTTAAATTTGTGTAAATTTGAACTAGATTGATCTTGCGTTTAATATTTTTGATAGAAAATGATGTTTTATGGAATCCTATATTCCAATATTGTTGAATTTATTGAATAAAGTTTTAAAGTATAAATATAAAGAGAGACATTGGTACCCAGATTTTTAATTTGTGTAAATTTGAACTAGATTGATCTTGCTGTTTAATATTTTCGATAGAGAATGATGTTTTATGAATCCTATATTCCAAATATTGTTGAATAAAGTTTTAAAGTATAAATAATAAAGAGAGACATTGGTACTCCAGATTTTTAAATTTGTGTAAATTTGAACTATTGATCTTACTGTTTAATATTTTCGATAGAGAATGATGTTTTATGGAATCCTATATTCCAAATATTGTTGAATTTATTGAATAAAGTTTTAAAGTATAAATAATAAAGAGAGACATTGGTACTCCAGATTTTTAAATTTGTGTAAATTTGAACTAGATTGATCATGCTGTTTAATATTTTCGATAGAGAATGATGTTTTATGGAATCCTATATTCCAAATATCGTTGAATTTATTGAATAAAGTTTTTAAAATAAATAATAAAGAGAGACAATCACATTCTATACCCGAGAGTGTTTCGCAGGTAGGGAAGGTACAACACAAGACAGTGGTGAGTCTACACCAGTTTCCAAGACGAGCAGTTTAGCTGGAACGTACAACCGCGGGCAGACGAGAACTTCTACTGCATCGCATAGCACCGCCTATTCGAAAGTCAAGCTACATCGGCGCCAAGCCCACGCATGCGCACAGGACACTCATCCGATGATACGCAAGTCTCTGCCACTTTGATACTGTATCAAAGCGCCGTTGCTTCGGAAGAAGTAGCCTACGTATTCAATATAGTGGAACGTCGATAATCCTATACTACTAGTAGAGAAATAGTACAGGCTCAGCCTAGTTTTTCCTCCAATGTCATAATTGTATTAAGATTATAGTATTTTATTTTTTATTATAGTTCTGTGAACAGTAGACGTCACGCAGTATTCTCATCAATAAGTACCAGATGTCAACTGTTTTAAATGTTAACAAACTCAGTTCACATTTGAATTTGTATATTTGTAAATTTGTAATTTGTATATCACATTTGTTTATATAATTCATCCAGTTCCGTGATGATCTTTCTATCTGATGAGTATTAATTTTTTAAATCAAGAATATTATAATTTCTCCAGCATTATTTAGTTCATTTGTTTATTTTTATTCACCTACCCAATTAGTTTTTTCGAATGTGAGAATATTGATACTGATGGGCGCACATAATAATATCATGAATGCAAAACAAAATATTAAAAAAACCAAGACCTTAAAGCTTGCGATTAGACAAAATTTATTTAAAAAAATTTTAATAACTCAATCCTTTTAGATTATATTAGATTGAACATAACTTATCATTTACATGATGAACATATGTGTTTGTCAACTTGCGTTCAATCTAATAGAATCTATAAGGATTAAGTTACAACCATTTTGTTAATAACTTTGGTGTAAACCCAGCTCAAAGATGCATACGTCTTTAATGTCTTTGATTGTAACTATAGACCTTATACAAATACAGTAATAGACTGGCTTCCTCCACACATCTGTGTAATCACTTGTCAGCTGATCTATGATGAATAATTATTCTATAGTCTGATTTCTACTCTGAAATTGGCGTATGAAGGAGGCTTCTTTGTCCTTTATATTATCCTTGAAATGCAAAATTTCCAAAAACCTTGTATATACGTTGACTCGCAATTTAAAAAGGAACATACCTGTCAAATTTCATGAAAATCTATTACCGCGTTTCGCCGTAAATGGGCAACATATAAATGTATAAAAACATATAAACCATTTAAACATTAAGAAAATGCCAACCGTCGACTTGAATCTTAGACCTAACTTCGTTCAGTCAATTAAACGAGCAACTTCTGTAGATGTTCAAATGTTTAGATGTTTATAAGTTTGTATTTCACCGGATCTCGAAAACGTCTCTAACGATTATCACGAAATCTGAACATAGTAGGTTTAAACTTATATAAAGGTTCGATTGCACTAGGTCTCATCCCTGGGAAAACTCGCTGGAGGACATTGAAAGGATAATTATTATCCATCATTGAAAAACAGATGATAATAATTATTTCGTCGGCTGTTGGTGATGGAAGTGAGTGAGCAAGTTCATATGTGTGGGACTGTGTCAAAATTATGACTCAAATTCAAATTCAAATTCATTTATTTGCCATAAAATAATACAGATTGATAAATAAATATTCTAACTCACAAAATGGCACTACCGGCAAAGAAAACTTGTGCGCCGGCAGTGAGTTCGAACAATTAGGTACAGGAAACATGTCAATAGGAAGAAAAGGAGCTTATTCAAACCACTAGAATAACTGAAATTATGGAAACCAGGTCATATCTCAATACTTACAAACGATAAAACAGAGTAACCAAATCACAAGCAAATGACAAACTTGAAAAGACCAATTCAAGGAAGCCATGACAATTTTTTTTTTTAATCTATAACACAAGAATGAAACACTACATAATGGATATTAGCTATTGAACTTCTGTAATCATTCAATAGATACTTTGTGCCGTTGCAAAAGACCGGTTTATTTTCAATCCTGATTAATTCCAGTTGAACCATCTTTTTGAAAGGTCTTCTCTGATTTGGTTCACGTGGAGTTAATCAGGATTAAAATTTAACCGGCTTTTGTGCAACTGGGCCTTTGTGGGGAAATCTTTGCATTCCTGTGGGAATTGATCTCAATTTACTGTGATTAGATAAAACATTTCTGTATGAATGTTATTATAACTTCTTCTTTCGTAATAAATGTTTCATGCTTTTATACTCCAGACCGAAGCTCGGTCCCCGATATTTCGAATTAATACAGCCATAGATCAAAGATACTGTTCAATTTGATATTATGATATAACTGTTCAATTTATACTAGTATTTCTGTAACAGTAGACCTCACGCAGTTTTCTCATTCACAAGTATCTGGTGTCACCGGTTCACCAGACATCTGTGTAATGCATACAATGAATAATCCACTTGTCAGCTGATTGACTATGAATAGCCTAATCCTATAGTCTGATTAATCCTATCTTTAGAGTAGATGATATACTAATAGTCCATTCGATATAGACATAAAAAAGGGGTATGCTTGCAATTTATATTGTAGTTCTGATTTTTTAATATATTATTTGGGTACATAAGAGAAGTCAAGAACCGATTTCTTCATGCAAAATTCCCTTGTTCTAGATACAGGGTGGCCCAAAAACCTCCTATTTTCGGCTCATTTTCCAGTTTTCAGCTGTTTCTGCCAAATCTCGTAATCGGACAGAAAAATTTACTCTTGCCTTTTTTCTAGAATATAAAATTCTGAATAAAATGAAATCATTCGGAGCTCTCTATCGCCAATGAGTACTGAGTTATGATTTTTCAAAAATGAGTAAAATTTGGAGAGAAAATCAATTTTTGATGAATTTTACATTTTGATCAACAATATCTTCCGATTATTACCATTTAGATGTATAATTCAGAATCCCTCTGGGCGTATTTTTGTGCTCTACAATCTAAGATCAGGTAGAGCGATCTATCTCATATAGATTTCCATGTACACCTGTTCAGTAACATTTTCACCTAAAATTGAAAATAAGTTCGAAAAAATAAGCTCGAGAAAATGTTATTATCCAATTGCAAACTATTGGCAACTGTTGATTCTATTAATGAATCACTATGAAGAGATAGCAGACTTCGTATGTCTCCAGCGTTATTGTCCTGCCACCATCTGGCTCAGATCTTTGTTTATAAGTAGACTTGTGATGCGAGTGAACACTAGCGTCAGGTGATCAATTCTCATAACGGCAAGGAAAGTTGTGGGAGTGCGCCAAAACAGATTTTTGATCTAACTAGTAGTTCTGTGAACAGTAGACCTCACGCAGTATTCTCATCCACAAGTACCTGATGTCACTTGTTTTAAATGTAAACAAACTCAGTTCACGTTTGAATTTGTATTCCATATGATATAATTCATCCAGTTCCGTGATAATCTTTCTATCTGATAAAAATGAATTTTTTACAATCAAAAATGTTATAATTTCTCCAGCATTATTCAGCTCATTTGTTTATTTTTAATCACCTATTAAATTAGGTTTTTGGAAGGTGAGAATATCGATACTGATGGGCACGCATAATAATACCATGACTGCAAAACAAAATATTGAAACCAAAAACCTTAAAGCTGCGACTAGACCAAAGTTATTAACAAAATGTTAATAACTCAATCCTTATAGATTATATTAGATTGAACATAACTCATCATACACATGATGAAGATGTGTGTTTGTCAACTTCCGTTCAATCTAATAGAATCTATAAGCATTAAGTTATAAACATTATGTTAATAACTTTCGTGTGAACCCAACTTAAAGATGCATACCTCTTCAATGTCTTTGATTGAAACTATAGACCTTATACAAATACAGTAATAGACTGGCTTCTCCACACATCTGTGTAATCACTTGTCAGCTGATTTATAATGAATCATTCTATAGTCTGATTTTTACTTTCCTTGCCCTATTACCATAGGTAAGGAAAGAATTGCTTTCCGAAAAAATCTGGTGTGGCGCACTCAAACAACTTTCCTTGCCGTTATGAAAATTGATCACCTGACGCTAGTGTTCACGCGCATCTCAAGTCTACTATTCAAAGATCTGAGCTAGCTGGTTTCAGCACAATAACGCTGGAGACACACGAGGTCTGCTATCTCTTCATAGTGAATGATTAATTAGAATCAACAGTTTGCAATTGAATAATCACATTTTCTCGAATTTCGAGCTTATTTTCGATTTTGGGTGAAAATATTATTAAACATTAAGGGTTGAGATTTTCATGCCCAATCTTTTCCACTCGAGCTTTTTGTTGAAATTGTATCTAAAGCCTGATAATTGAAAATCTAGAATCAAACTTTGCATAGATGAGGCGAAGCTCCTGCATTTTTTACAGATAAGGGACTTGTGGCAGTTGATAGAGCTTATCAATGACAATTAAAAGTATGAATTTGATCAAAATCGTTATCGAGCTGTTATCGAGAAAATCTCGAAAAACCCTGTATTTGACATAATTTTCGTCATTTCATCCGCCATCTTGAATTGCATTAGATCGAAATTGTTCGTGTCAGATCCTTATAGACACACATTTGTGTGTGTGTGTGTGTGTGTGTGTGTGTGTGTGTGTGTGTGTTGTGTGTGTGTGTGTGTGTGTGTGTGTGTGTGTGTGTGTGTGTGTGTACACAATATCTCATCTTCCGATTAACGGAATGACTTGAAATATGAAACTCAAGGTACTAACAATATAAGGATCCGACACCCAAGATGGCGGCTAAAATGGCGAAAATGTTGTTAAAAACAGGGATCTTCGCGATTGTCTCGAAAACGGCTCCAACGATTTCGCTCAAATCCTTACCTAAAGTAAATAGTCATTGATAAGCTTTATCAACTGTCACAAGTCTCATATCTGAAAAAAATTCAGGACCTCCGCCCCATCTATGCAAAGTTTGATTTTAGATTTCCAATTATCAGGCTTCAGATTTAATCTAAACGAGAAGTTTTAAGTGATTGTTTGAGCATGGAAATCTGTACAATAAATGCCCGGTAACATTTTTACCTAATATTGAAAATAAGCTCGAAATTCGAGGAAATATAATTCAAAAGCAAACTTAATCAGAGAGGCAACTACTGTTGATTTCAATGTACCTAGAATGAATTCCACTGTTGATTCTGTTGTGTTGTACTGTTGATTCTAAATCATTCACCGAAAGAGATAGCAGAATCGATCTCGTCAGCTGATTGATTTTAAATTATAATGGAAATTTTTCATAACGGCAAGGAAAGCTGTGTGAGTGCGCCACACCAGATTTTTGAACATTGATGAAGTATTAATGATTTAAAAGACCGAATTGACCAAAACAAAAACTTGGTTTGAGCACCAGTTGATTGTAAATGAACACTAAATCATTTTACAAAACCAATATTGAAATTCATCTGACCCTTTCACTCTCTCTGTCTCACACACACACTCTCTCTCTCACACTTTCTCTCTCTTCTCTCTCACCCTCTCCCACTCCCTTTTTGGTAGAGAGTTAGTGGGGAGGATATTTTCAATATTCTTCCCAAAGAATGGACATTGATATGTCCAAAGCTCCGCCAATTTATGTAGATGCATAACAATATGATTATTATCTATAGTTATTATATTACAAATTGCTTTTTCATATCATATACAGTTCAATAGTTATTTTCTTAGTCTATATTATGAAAATTCATCTATAATTTTGCTGTATTGTAAGCTATTGTATATAAGTGTATAAGCCAGTATATATTGTAATCTACATAAATAAAGTACTCAATAAATCAATCAATCCCTTACATTACATACATCCCAGTTACATCACATTATTATATTATCGTTATTCTAATTGCATTTAATCTTTATTCTCATTGATAAATTATTTATACTTTGTAAAATTTTTTGAATAATTAGCATTACCGTCATTTAATGTAAATTAGTGTATAAGCTAGTAAATATTGTAAAATACATGAATATGGAATCTAATCTAATCTAATCCCTACCATACTTTTCCACGTTCTCTCATAAACTTTCTCTCTCTCTTACACTCCACAGCCTTTTCTTCTATTCATCCCTACACATTTTCTTCTTCTTTACTAGTAGTTCTGTGAACAGTAGACCTCGCGCTCAATGAGTTACACTGACCTTTTGTTATGATAATTATTATACTTTGTAAAATTTTTTGAATAATTAGCATTACCGTCATTTAATGTAAATTAGTGTATAAGCTAGTAAATATTGTAAAATACATGAATATGGAATCTAATCTAATCTAATCCCTACCATACTTTTCCACGTTCTCTCATAAACTTTCTCTCTCTCTTACACTCCACAGCCTTTTCTTCTATTCATGAGTAAACGTGTGTCAGTTCGGCTCCGTCTTCTAACAGATATTTCGTAGGGTTATACAGTTCAATTCACTTCAAATTATACATCTAGTTATTCAGTTTCTCGAGCTTAATTCAATAGTGAAATTATATTTTTGATTAACTCACACTCTTTTTATTTATCTTGAAAAAACATTCCTAAATCTTCAGTTCACCTTCTCGCCTATAAAAGTGTAAATCCACCTAACGGTACACGATGGTTCGACCGAATAGAGGCACACCGAAGAATGAGGTCAATGCTCCGAAGCCAGCTATTTCTGGAGCATTGTCCGAAGAGACCCTCCTCATTATTCGACAGCAAATCGAAGAGTCTGTCCACAGTGCTGTATCAATGGCTGTGAAATCTATTTTCGAGGAACTTCAGGCATTGAAGGAGGAGAACAAACAGCTGCACGATAGAATTCGTGAGCTGGAGGTGTCTTGTCACCTGAAGGTCGACGACCTCGAGCAATATGGGCGCCGACATTCTATACGTATTTTTGGGATCCCGGAGAGTGACAAAGAAGACACGGACCTGCTGGCGCTCGATGTCTTTAACAAGAAGCTGAACGTGCCCGTGACTTTGGCGGATGTCAACCGCTCGCATCGCGTTGGAAGGCGTCAACCACCTCAACAAGGGCAAGCTAAACCCAAGGACCGACCCATCATAGTTCGACTCTGCAGCTACCGGACCAGGAAGATGATCTTCGACGCTAAGAGGAAGCTGAAGGGTTCCGGCGTCACCATTCGCGAGGATCTGACTGCGGAGCGCCTCAAGATCCTCAACGCTGCGGCCGACCGTCATGGGCATAGGAATGTCTGGTCATCGGACGGGAGGATCAAGATCTCTATCGGCGAGGGAGGATCCAAGAGGGTCCACACAGTCGAGAGGATGACCGACCTTCAAAAATAAAGGTAAATTAAATCATTTCAGGATTCGATTACTAAGGTGCCCTTCACTACAAAAATAGGAAATTCGTATTAAAACATTTCACAATAGATATACCTTGGCATTTTTCATGAGCTGGCTTTCTGTTCTATAAATGAATCTTTCCACTGCTATTTATGATTATGTATGAGGCAATTATTTCAAACTAAGGAGATCCACATTTGTTAATACTGATTAATAATTTATCTTGATATTAATTCCCAAAACTACGTTCAATGCATCAACTACTATACTCCAGAGGGTACTTAGAGAATCATTATCTCTATTCTTACTAATAATTATTACATCTCTTACCAAAATTATTTCCATAATTAATAATTTTCGAAATGCTGAATTTCAAATAAATTGGATGATTAACATACGTTATAGATATGGATGTAATCTATAGGTAAAGATAGTAATCTCTTCTATATTAGGTGTACATAATGATATCTCCTACTGTTGCCACAGCTCGAGCAATAGAAGCAAATGTGTGAAGAATTATTGATAGAACGGAGGGGTGGGTAGTCTGTTCATATGCTTATATAGGGGCTGTGTTTCATTTAATGTTATCTTAGACATTCATCACTAAAATATTACAGTTCTCAATTTACTACTTTTATTGTTATTGCAACTCCCAATAGTTAATTATACTTCTAATACTATATAATATTTTTCACACTTCACCGTTCAATCCTATTTAAAACTCATCTAAAATAATCTAGCACTTTCTCCATCGTCTCCTCTACTTCTTATTTTTCTTTCTAATTTCTCTTCTTGATCTTATATTTATAATGATTACTTGAATATTGTTGTTTGCGATGATGATTATTATTCTTTTCTATTCTTCTTCTTCTTCTTCTTCGTCTTCTTCTTCTTCTTCTTCTTCTTCTTCTTCTTCTTCTTCTTCTTCTCTTTCTTTTCTTTTCTTCTTCTTTTCTTCTTCTTCTTCTCTCCTTGATTAATTCAAGATCACAATACGATGTTCTATTTCTTATTCTATAGTTCAGTTTCATAAGTTCTTCTCAATTTGTGCACATTCCTTCTTTCTCTTCTTTTCTTCCCCATTGTTATCATTATTTTCCCTGTGATTTTTTCACTAGCTATCCAGCATGTTCAAATGTTTATTTCTCTTTCTATATCTATTTATCTTCCTACCTTTTCTCTTTCTATCTGATTACCTTCTACTAGTATCCATATATTATATTATAATATCCATATATTTATCCATATAATATTCGATTCTTTCCCACATTGAATCATACTATTCCTCTTCAATTTTATGGGGATATTATTCATTATCAGTTGTATTATGTATCTTTTCTCAATTGATAACTTTCTTCAAAGATTTTTCGTTTTTCTGCTGGCTTTTTCTTCTCTTTTTCAGTTTTTACTGGATCCCATTTCGCTCTATCTCCACCATGAACACGATCTTCCACTACTGGATTCCATCTCTCTCTATCTCCACTTGGACTCGATTTTCCACCACTGGATTCCATCTCTCTCTGTCTCCACTTGGACTCGATCTTCCACTACTGGATTCTTCTCGCTTACCTCCACTTGGACCCGATTCTTCCACTACTGGATACCTACTCGCTCTATCTCCACTTGGACCAGATCTCCCACTACCAGTTCTTCCTCAATCTTCGTCTTATTCACCATTAGGATTATTCATCACCGGAACTCCACACATCTACATCTTATTGTGTTTAGTGAATTTTGTTTTGAACTAGTGCTTTAAATAGTGAAGGGAGCCGAACTGTCAAGGCATGCTGAATGCACTCGAATCAAGAGACTTTTTCATTTAGGTTAAGTTTTATCAGTTTCATCCCCATTTTCCCCGTCATGTGTTGTTCTGAGGTCGGTTCACGATTGGTCTGCTGCTTCCATGATGCCTCTCACTGACACGTCAGCTCGCTCGCCCTCAAGTAGGTATGATTATTTCAATAATAGTAATAATGACGCAGGTATGTTTCTAGCAAATAAGCTCCACTCTTTCAAAAAACTTTTCAAGGCTGCTCACCTTAACGTACAATCCCTCAGTTGCCACATTGATGAACTCAGAGCAATCTTCCGTTTTCAGGACTTCAATATAATCGGAATTTCCGAATCATTTTTGAAGCCTAGTATTTCATCAAATTTTGTTGCATTGCCTGGATATAATCTTTTCCGGAATGATAGATTAAATAAAGCTTGTGGGGGTGTAGCAATTTATGTGAAAGAAGGTATCAAAACAAAAGTTTTAATCACATCTAAACAAGAGTATTGTTCCAGACCAGAGTTTATGCTACTTGAATTATCCTTATCTAGTACTGATAAATTACTCGTTGGTATCTGTTATCGCCCACCAAAAATAGGTCATTTCACAGATTTCGAAAATGCCTTGCTTTCTCTTATGCCTTGTTATAACCGTATACTAGTTATGGGGGATATGAACACCGACTTGAACATGACAAATCGTAACTTTGACTACTTTCAACTGACTACAATTTTCCAATGCCTAAACATGACTATTTTACCTCTCGATCCAACTCATCATACTAATGAATCAGACACACTCATTGACCTTCTCATTGTTAGTGATCCCAATGAGGTTGTTCAAGCAGGCCAAATCTCAGTCCCAGCTATTTCTAGACATGATTTGATCTACTGTGTACTTTCCCATAAGATACCCAAGCCAGAACAGAAAATTATCACTTATAGAGACTTCAAAAACTTTGATGAAGCCGCCTTCCTGACTGATGTGGCTCAGACTCCATGGCATCAAATTGAAGCATTACCCTCAGTTGATGACATGGTCAAGACTTTCGAGAATTGGACTTTGACTTTGTATGACAAACATGCACCTTATGTGACAAGGAGGATTAATAGAAAACGACGAGTACCGTGGATGACTGAAGACATACTTAAGATGATGGGACGTAGAGACAAAGCACATAGAAAATTTAAAAAGACATTTGACTTGGACAGTTTGATAGAGTATAGGAGCCTTAGAAATAGGGTTAAACAGGAATTACGGAACTCAAAGATTAGGTACTTGAATTCGTTTATGACAAACAATAGACAAGACTCTAAATCACTTTGGCAGGGAATAAAAGAATTCGGGCTTGGCAAAGAGAAATCGAATCCACAAATTGACTTACCATTGAATAATATAAATGACCATTTCGTTTCACACTCTAACCAACGCGACGAAGTTGTCATTGCTAATCACATTGATGATCTTGAAGAGCAGGTTACAAACTTAGATTTACCAATCACTGATCAATTTCATTTCCATCCAATCTCAGAAGAAGACACTTTCAGAGCAATTCAACGTATTCATAGTAATGCTATGGGTGTAGACAAAATTCCTATTAAATTTATCAAGAAGATGTTATTTGCTGTTTTACCAACCATTACATACATTTTCAACAAGTCACTTGAAGAAGGCATTTTCCCTGAAAACTGGAAGTTTGCTCTGGTTCGCCCTCTAAATAAAGTTCCATCACCCAATAAAGTTGAGGATTTTAGACCAATCAGTATTTTACCTGCATTGTCCAAAGTGCTAGAAAGACTCATTCATGCTCAAGTTGTAAAATTTCTAGACAACAATAGTAAGCTTCATAACTTTCAATCAGGCTTTAGAAAATTCCATTCAACTGAGACAGCTCTGCTTCGTGTCACTGATGATATAAGGTTAGCTATGGACCAAAGAAAATGCACCATCCTCACCCTATTTGATTTTTCTAAAGCATTCGATACTGTTGATCATACAGTCCTTCTGAATAAGTTGGCTATTCTTGGTTTCAGTCACAACTCGTTAGTTTGGTTTAAATCCTATCTATTAGGTAGGAAACAATGTGTATCTGTCGGTGACAAAAAGTCAACTTGGAAAAACGTTATGCATGGAGTACCACAAGGTTCAATTTTAGGCCCTCTCCTCTTCACTTTGTATGCTAATGACCTTTCTTCCATTATCAAATTCTCCAGTTTCCATACTTATGCAGACGACCTTCAAATCTATTTAAGCTGTCCCATAACAAAAATTAATGAAACAGTTGGAATAATGAATCAGGATATCAATTCGATAGTGGAATGGACAAAGAAAAATGGCCTTAAGCTTAATCCCATCAAAACACAACCCATTATAATTGGATATTCTCGTCTTATAAACAATATTGACCTTGAATCGATTCACAAAATTAGTGTAGACGGTAATGACATTCCTTACTGTAGCTCAGTTAAAAATTTAGGCATTATTATGAATAATACTCTTGACTGGTCAGAACAAGTGAACAAAACTTGTAAAAAGGTATTCTCAGCCATGCATGCATTGAAGAAAATGCACGATATCCTCCCTAGAAACATTAAATTATTATTGGTTCAATCTCTCATCTTCCCACATTTAATGTATTGTAATTCTGTTCTTAACGATATGCAAGTCACTCTGAATGATAAACTACAGCGTTGCCAAAATTATTGTCTACGTTTCGTCTACTCTCTCCAACGCCATGATCATATCACCCCAGCCCACATTGCTAGTTCAACATTAAAGCTTCCCGATCAGAGGCTTTTTCGAATAGTCAAGCTTGTTAGAGATATCTTGATATACGGTAATCCGAACTATTTTAAAGATGATTTCAAATTTGTCTCTGAAGGTAGGAGGATAGATGCTTCACATACTAGAACCGGAGAAAGTACTTTAAGGATACCCAATCATCGAACTACTATTTTCACAAAATCCTTCTTAGTCAGTGCCTGTCGTGCATGGAATGCACTTCCTGTTTCTATCAGGTCCATCGAGAGCCGAGCGAGCTTCATCCTAACTTTAAAAAAACATCTTTTGGAACAAATGACTGAAACTGTCCGGCCCTAGAACGATCACATGACATCCATCCCCCACCCATCCCACAAATACAAACCTTTAACCATGTTATAGAACGAATTGTATATATATATTATATTATATAACTCATGTTATTTCAATTATCCACTGCATAATGCTGTATATTACTGAAAGTTGATAACCCTGATCTACTTTCAGCCTACTTCATTTTATTAATCAATTATTTGATCTTATCTACCTATATAATTATTTTACTCTATCAATTTTCTGTTTTTTTTTTTCTTTTTAATATTCATATTGATTAAAACTTTTACAATATTTCCATTAATAAATAAATCCTTAGTTTAAATAACGAAATTAACGTTTTGGTAGAGAGTTAGTGGGGAGGATATTTTTAATATTCTTTCCGAAGAATGGACATTGATATGTCCAAAGCTCCGCCAATTTATGTAGATGCATAACAATATGATTATTATCTATAGTTATTATATTACAAACTGCTTTTTCATATCATATACAGTTCAATAATTATTTTCTTAGTCTATATTATGTAAATTCATCTATAATTTTGCTGTATTGTAAGCTATTGTATATAAGTGTATAAGCCAGTATATATTGTAATCTACATAAATAAAGTACTCAATCAATCAATCAATCAAAAAATCAATCAATCAATCTTTCATCCTCTCTATTTCTCCACGTTCTCTCCGATACCCTCTTTCTTACACTCCACAGCCTTTTCTTCTACTTCATTTGCTTAATTAAAACTTCAGCAATTTAGTGCAAAACTTTGAATTCGGGCTAGAGCGTGAGGGAGAGGCAGATAGCTTTTTTGTGAGTAGTACACGGTTGCCACTTCTCTCCTAATGCCTTCTCCGCTGCTCAAATGCTTGCTTGCCACTTCTCTTTGAACGCTCTTCAAAGTCCCAGCTTCTCCTTTCCTTCCAGCATCAATTACTTTTTCTCCCTTTCAGCGAAAAAAGCGTTCACGGAATGCTGAGTTCGACTTTTCAGAGTTATGCTCACTATTTTTGGCGTAGTATCTGTTCACATTCCACAATTTGATAAATCCAATAATTACTAGTAGCACTTTTTGTGTAGTTGAGAAGTTGATATTGCGGTAATTATTCATATTGAATGAAAAAGACTAAGAAATTGTCAAAAAACCACAGATTTATTGATACTTAGAAAGACCGGTTTCGGTTATTACACCATTGTCAATCTCTGATAAACTTTTTACTTTCCTTGCCCTACTACCATAGGTAAGGAAAGTATTGCTTTCCAAAAAAAATTAAGGTACCCCAATTTCAAGTTTTCTTCACGTTTCAAGGTCCCCTGAGTCCAAAAACATGATTTTTGGGTGTTGGTCTGTGTGTGTGTTGTGTGTGTGTGTGTGTGTGTGGTGTGTGTGTGTGTGTGTGTGTGTGGTGTGTGTGTGTGTGTGTGTGTGTGTGTGTATGTGTGTATGTCTGTGAACACCATAACTCCATTCCTAACTAACCGATTGACTTGAAATTTTAAACTTAAGGTCCATATACCATGAGGACCCGACAATAAGAAATTCAATAAAATTCAATCCAAGATGGCGGAAAAAATGGCGGATAATTACTAAAAAACCATGTTTTTCACGGTTTCCTCGAAAACGGCTCCAACGATTTTCTTCAAATTCATAACATGTATAGCTATTTATAAGCCCTATCAACTGACATGAGTCTCATTCCTAGGAAAATTGCAGGAGCTGCGTAATATTCTCGAGAAAAATGGCGGATAATTACTGAAAAACCATGTTTTTCACGATTTTCTCAAAAATTACTCGACTGATTTATTTCAAATTCATACTCTGTATTTATCAGCTCCATCAACTGGCATGAGTCTCCTTTCTGGGAAACTAATGGGGGGTCCACCCCATCCTTGAAAAATGGTCTTTGTAACCTCCTTCTCGTGCATGAGGTAGGTAGGTAGAGCAGTCTATAAAAATAACACATAGCCGAGAAATTTCATCTGTAGAACAGCTGTTTTGACGACTTTTAAAAAAATCATCGGATTTCACAATTTACACAAAGGAAAAAGTACTCTGAAAACAATTATTATATACACACATGTACAGTAGTCTGATCGTAGTTTCAAATAATTATGTTGCCGCCAATAGTCATTATGTTATTTCACTAAATTATTGTCGTTTAAGAATGAGGCTCCCAGTTCAATGTGTGATATGATAAACCATATGTTTTCGTTGTCATTGATTCATTCATAAATATCAAATGTTGTTGATCCGTTACTAGTAGACCTGGTATGAGATAAAATTAAACCTGACCCAGAACGCCTTGCACCACTCATGAACTTTCCACCCCCAAGAAATGCTAAAGAAATGAAACGACTCATGGGATTACTGGCTCATTACTCCCGATGGATTAAAAACTTTTCTCAAAAGATTCACCCCCTTGTCCACTAACAGAAATTCCCTCTATCTCAAGATCAGATGGAAACTTTGGAATTGTTGAAAAATGAAATTGCTTCCGCGGTACTGCTCTTTGTTGATGAAAATGTACCATTCATAATTGAGACAGATGCATCACATTTTGCAATTGGTGCAACATTAACACAAAATTCTCGACCAGTAGCCTTTTTCTCACGAACTTTGTCCCAAAGTGAAACCAGGCATTCAGCTGTTGAGAAAGAAGCCTATGCCATTGTGGAGTCTATAAGAAAATGGAGACACTATTTACTACGAAAACAATTCACTTTGATCACTGACCAAAAATCAGTCACATTCATGTTTGGCACTCAACACAATAGAAAAATAAAAAATGAAAAGATACAAAGGTGGCGCCTAGAATTATCTGAATACAAATTCAACATAGTCTACAGACCTGGAAAAGAAAATGCACCAGCTGATGCACTCTCTCGTATATGTATTACAGCTGGTTGTTCAACATTGAACTCAGCTTGGCAAAATACCATGATGAACTTTGTCACCCTGGGTAACTCGTTTCTACCATTGGCTCAGAATGAAAAATCTCCCCTATACTGTAGATGATGTAAGGAAAATTTGCTCCAATTGTGCAATTTGCTCTGAAATAAAACCACAGTATATGAAGACAAAAGGAAATCTCATAAAGGCAACAAAACCTTTTGAACGAATTAATATGGACTTCAAAGGACCCGTACAATCAAAAACAAGAAATAAATACCTACTGGTGATGGTTGATGAGTACTCAAGATTCCCTTTTGTATTTCCTTGTCCAGACATGACTGCGAGAACAGTCATAAATTGCCTGGTCTCATTAATATCAATGTTTGGCCTTCCAAGCTATATTCACACAGACAGAGGAACATCCTACATGTCAACTGAGTTGAAGAGCTTTCTTGGCGCAAAAGGGATAGCAACTAGTAGATCAACGCCTTACAATCCGAGAGGGAATGGTCAAGTAGAGCGATATAATGGAATTATATGGAAAGCAATAACACTAGCTCTAAGATCACGAGGACTTGATTCAAATCGATGGGAGGAAGTGTTGCCTGATGCACTTCACTCTATTCGATCTCTTTTGTGTACTACAACAAATTGCACCCCTCATGAACGAATGTTCCTACACATGAGATCCTCAACAAATGGACAGTCACTACCATCTTGGCTAATGAGCCCAGGACCAGTTTGGCTGAAGAAAATGAACCGAAATTCAAAGCAAGATTCATCAGTAGAAGAAGTTGAATTGATTGAGGCAAACCCAGAGTATGCTCACATTCGTCGCCCTGATGGACAAGAGTCCACTGTGTCGCTCCGTCATCTTGCCCCTAAGATAACACGAAAATCTAGCCGGGTAGAATGATATGATAAACCATATGTTTTCGTTGTCATTGATTCATTCATAAATATCAAATGTTGTTGATCCGTTACTAGTAGAAAGTCATGTTCAATTTTATTTGATTAAAGCTCTACAAATGAAGAGTTTACTTATTTCAATGTGCAAGGAAAGTTGTGTGAGTGTACCACACCAGATTTTTTTATCAGTTTTAGTTTTAGTTTATCAGAGATTGACAATGCTGTGTAATAACCGAAACCGGTCTTTCTAATTATCAATAAATCAGTGGTTTTTTGACAATTTCTTAGTCTTTTTCATTCAATTACTAGTAGTTCTGTGAACAGTAGATCTCGCACAGTTATGAACCACAGCCTCCTCTTATACTGACATCAGAGTGACTTCTGTCCTGGCCTGTCGTGTTGGCGAGATATCGGTGTGAGAACAACTAAAGGAGGTCCACGCTATGATGGCAGTGAGGAAAGATAGGAGAGCAATTTTGCCGATCCTTTGTCTTATCAATGCCTTCTCGACGGTACATAGATGAGCTGATACAGGTTTATTAATGTTATAATTACAGATGGAGTTAGATAGAGAATTCATTTGTTCAAATGCTAATTGATTTATAATTATCATTATTTAACGAAAATCCTAAATAAATGCTGTAAATCACCCCGAAGACTTCTGCTACTGCAGACATTGACAACAGGGTTAACAGCTAGATGGAATTTCGATGAGAACTACTATCCAAAAATTAGCTGCCAGCCCGGGAATCGAACCCGGTACCTCCCAATTGCCAGTCAGGAATGCTTAACCTTACACCAAACTGACAATCTCTGGATAGCAGCGCTCATTTTATACGAAGCCATAGCGGCCAACCCGGGCTGGCAACTAATTTTTGGATAGTAGTTCTCATTGAAATTCCATCTAGCTGTTAACCCTGTTGTCAATGTCTGCAGTAGCAGAAGTCTTCGGGGTGATTTACTTAGGATATTCGTTAAATAATAATAATTATAAATCAATTAGCATTTGAATAAATGAATTCTCTATTTAATTCCATCTGTAACTGGTTGGCCGCTATGGCTTTGTATAAAATGAGCGCTGCTATCCAGAGATTGTCAGTTTGGTGAAAGGGTAAGGATTCCTGACTGACAATTGGGAGGTACCGGGTTCGATTCCCGGGCTGGCAACTAATTTTTGGATAGTAGTTCTCATCGAATTTCCATCTAGCTGTTAACCCTGTTGTCAATGTCTGCAGTAGCAGAAGTCTTCGGGGTGATATACAGCATTTATCAAGGATGTTCGTTAAATAATAATAATGTTATAATTGTTCATTCTCTTTTAAAATAATCAATTATATTTAATTATTAGACAAGAAATTATATTTTTTAATGATTTCATAATTAGGATGGAACATTTTGCCAATTAATTACCAATTCTACATTGTTAAAAGACGATCTGGCAACAGAGCAAAGCGAGAAAGAGATCCTCCTTGTTGAATGATAGATAAGGATAGCAATACCATTGCTAATCAAACACTGTTATTATAGATGTTACAGCTGTTATATAGCTATGGTGAATGTGATATTTTCGAGCTCAAAATTTAAGTGTTTTTATTCTTTATTTTGTGAATTTATAGTTTGTTTCATGTTTTTAAGAAACTTTCATTATCAATCCATCCAAATTTAAAATTGTTTGTTTTATTCTAATTTATATTTTAGATTGTGATTTGGTGTAGAAATTTGAATGGACATAACCTATAATATTTGGACAATAATTTAAAACTAAATTAGGAAATTGAAGAAGTTTTAGGCAATAGCCTGTTTTTTCTTTTCCGATTCTTGTATTTTTTTTGCTAACCTTATAAATAAATAAATAAATAAATATAACCTTATAAAAAAATAAATAACGTGCACCTCACTATAATTCATAAATAGTATTCATAAATAGTATTCATAAATAGTAAAATATTTTACTGATCTTGTAAAACTTAACGTAACAGACACAATATACTCTAAAGAAAACGAGAGTACTATAGAATTGATGAGTGGAATAAGTTATCCAATTAGGCTAATTGGAGCTAGAATTGTTAAGTTTCTGTTCAGTTCCACTGAAGGTGGGAAAGCTTACTCTCTCTCACTTGAGAAATCGCTAGAATTGTTAAGTTTTCGTTCAGTTTTACTATGGGTGGGAAAGTTAGCTCTCTCCCACTTGAGAAATCTCCACCATTTCACTGCCAACAGTTGTTCAGCGCGATTATAAAGTTGGGAATTATTCTCCAGCTTTCAAGTTTAGAGTGAGTTTCACGCCGGCAGAAATAATGCTTCTCCTAACGGAATAATTATCACTAGTGGCAATGCATTGTAGTGGTAAAGTCTGTCGAATTGATTAAAATTATCAGAATCTGGATTGATTGCAATCAATCAAGATTTTAAATAATTTTCGTTAGATAAAGCTAATCTCGACCTTCTTCAGGGTAGAAGAAGGAGAAGATGATGGTCGAGAATAAAAAGAACAAAAAGAAGAAGGAGGAGAAAAAGGAGAACAAGTAATACGGACTTAAGATCATAAATTTGCACCAAATATGCTAGCCTACCATGGGTGAATGACCTCTCCAACATTCAGCTTCAGGGTGGTCATTAATCTATCTCTCCTTAATTTTGAATAGTAATGTCACAGTATTGAGTGTTTCCAGGTAGTATGAACAAGAATGAGGATCAAAAAGTACTGGCTCATTGTTAGAACCTGATGCATTAATGCATTATTGTGAATAGGTAGTTGGCATGTGGTATATGTTTTCGTAGAATGACGACTAGCACTTTTCATGCATGGTTCTTTCAACCAGGGATTTTAGAAAGTTATGCATGTGGTAATAGTTAAGGATTTCGATGACCATGTGACTAAACTAAAATTTTCAGAGGTCACTGACATAAATTCAAATTGAAATTCCTGAAGCTTTTGTAATCAAAAAAATAATAAAATATCATAGGTAATGTAAATAATGATCACTAAGAATTGTATTTTAATTCCAAATTATTATTATCACTCATGAATATAAGGTAGGCTGCTTTTTTATTATTGTAGTGCACTACAGATAATTATGTATAAAAAGACAATGAATATCATATTACAATGATTAATTTAAACTACAATGTCATAATACCTTAAGTATTTGTTTTTTTTCTAAATTGCGCGTAATACAAGAATTAACATACTCAATTCTTCTCGTAAAACAGCTTATTTCTGAGGAGAATCTTCTTTTTCGCTCGCTAACCATCTGCGCATGCGCAGTAGATTTACTTTATGCTCGCTAATCAGCTGATGATAAGCAGCTCGCCAAATGTAGGTCAGATCTTAACCCAAAAAGTCGGTAATTGTACCGGACTGAATTTGAATTTTGAATTTGAATTTGCCTACCGGTTCTGCAGCCATAATGAAGTGTAGACTAATTATTATTAACTCCGCCAGATATAAGTAATTTAACAGGGTTTGTACAGTTGTAGGAAGAATTGTGTATGTAATTTGTGCGTAATGCTTCTTTATTGCTCTTGTAAAATTATCATGATCCGCTTCGCGTCGCATGAAAACTGTTTTGTGCGAGCGATAAAGTCGCGCATTACGCTCTCAATAAATAAATAGCTATTATGTTACTGTCACATTTAAATTTAATTTGATGTATCTATTCTTATTTTTGTACTGCTTTTGATGTATTTGGCTGTTGTTGATTTTATGTATTCATTTATATTATTGATCCTATAAAAATGTTATAGAATATGGAAAAGAGTGGAGAAAATATTTAATTATTGTACGTCATGTTCATAAATCAGTTCCATAGCTGAGAGTAAGGGAATATATTCCCCATTGAAAGAGCTTCATTTTTTTTATTACAAACTCTAAATTGTCATTCCTCTGAAAGTTAACTGTCAGTAAAATAAACTTTGAAAGTAGAGTCCCCAATATTGTACAATACAGGGAAGATGAATATTGGCAAATAGTGATGGTAGTCACAGATCCCTTATGAAGAGGAACCCCACATATGAGCGACAGTTCAACACATTAGGCTATAAATGGGGAATCGAGAACGTCCCAAGCCAGTCTTGAAGAATCGGTGACTGAGAGGTGTCGTGTCCTGGAGAGGTGTTGAGGTATTTCTGGGATTAGCAGACAGCAGCATCAGATATCACAATTCATAGAAGAGTGATGTGATCGAGCTATAGTAAGTCCTATCCTCAATTTTATTTTCAACACATTCATCTGAACTTCAATTTTATTTATTTGTGACTCCACTAGCCAAAAATAGTAAAATATTCCCAGTTTCCTTTTTCAAGTAGGGTTTAACCAATTAGTAATTCAGAGGTGAAGGTTTTTATTTGAATTCTAGAATCCAAATTTATTTTAAAGTATTGCTTTTGAATTTCAGCTTTGAATATTTCTTTAAATAAAAATTTCATTGTTAATTGTATATATAGATTTTAATTCATTTAATAAATCTTCTTCTTCTTTTTCTTCGTCTTATTGTGCCTGTCCGCTACGAACGTGAGCGATGAACATGACGATTTTCACTCTATCCACGGCAATACGAAATATTTCTATGGAGCTTTTTCCACACCAGGATCGGATGTTGTTTAACCAAGAAATTCTTCTTCTACCTGGGCCCTTCTCTTTCCTTGAATATCTTTCCTTAAAGAATCACCTGTTATACAGAATATCTTACGTCGTTTCTCATTACATGTCCCAGATACTGGATATTCTTGCATTTGATAGTGGTGATTATCTCAATGTCTTTCCCCATTCTCCTTAGAACCTCAATGTTTGTTACGCGATCAGTCCACAGTATCCTCAGAATCCTTCTGTATTCCCGCATCTCAATTCTTCTACTTCTTCTTCTTCTTCTTTTCCTTCTTCTTTTTACTTTCCTTGCCCTATTACTATAGGTAAGGAAAGTATTGCTTTCCGAAAAAAATTAAGGTACCCCAATTTCTAAATTTATATACGTTTCAAGGTCCCCTGAGTCCGAAAAAGTGGTTTTTGGGTATTGCTCTGTATGTATGTGTGTGTGTGTGTGTGTGTGTGTGTGTGTGTTGTGTGTGTGTGTGGTGTGTGTGTGTGTGTATGAGTGTATGTGCGTCTGTGTACACGATATCTCATCTCCCAATTAACGGAATAACTTGAAATTATAAACTTGAGGTCCTTACACTATAAGGATCCGACACGAACAATTTCGATCAAATGCAATTCAAGATGGCGGCTAAAATGGCGAAGATGTTGTCAAAAACAGGGGTTTTCGAGATTTTCTCGAAAACGGCTACAACGATTTTGTTCAAAATCATACCTAAAATAGTCATTCATAAGCTCTATCAACTACCACAAGTCCCATATCTGTAAAAATTTCAGGAGCTGCGCCCCATCTATGCAAAGTTTGATTTTAGATTCCCAATTATCAGGCTTCAAATACAGTTTAAACAAAAAATTTCAAGTGGGAAAGATTTAGCATGAAAATCTCTACAAGTAATGTTCAGTAATATTTTCACTTTAAATTGAAAATAAGCTCGAAGTTCGAGAAAATGAAATTATTCAATTGCGAACTGTTGATTCTATTAAATCATTCACTATGAAGAGATAGCAGACTTCGTGTGTCTCCAGCGTTATTGTCCTGTCACCAGCTGGCTTAGATCTTTAAAAAATAGTAGACTTGTGATGCGCGTGAACACTAGCGTCAGTTGATCAATTTTTATAATGGCAAGGAAAGTTGTGTGAGTGCGCCACACCAGATTTCTTGATTCAGTTTAGTTTTTGAAGCTCATTTCATATTTCATTTTATTACATTTGTGAGGCTTCTCAGCTTCATTTCAACTTCATTCCATTCAGTTTATTTTGATGTCTCAATATAGTTCAGAAATAACTGATTGATTTCCTTATTTTATTCAACAAATCCCGACTTCACGACCCTCAGTAAGAGTTCTAGGTTATTTTTATTTATATTTTACCATTTTACTGGTGTTTATCCACGAACTATTATTTCATAGTCAAAAAGACTGGGTGGCGCCCAAATTATTCATTGAATCCAATTAATCACTTCAATTTTTTTTTTTTCAAATTTCAAGTTACTTTACTTAAAGAGCAAGTTGGTAAAGAGTACAAAGTCCCGTGTTGGAGACTATGCCATCTCTAAGCACTCGAATCTGCAAACTCTGCTATTTAAATTCTCAACGGATTAAATAGGATGAAACTCCAAGTGAATATGTTATCATTTTCATTTATTTATTCTTTCTCACAATGGAGCACAAAGTATATCAGTATAACTAGTGCCCCCTCAAGTTGGAGAGCTCGCTCAAGAACTGTTTTATTGTTATCTTCGAAACCCACAACTTTTAATTATACAGAGTTGGTGGAAATCATGGAAACAGCTAGATATTTATCCTCTACAAGAATGATATAATAGTAAGTTTCATTGGTGTTCCTATGAAAAATTACTATTCGAAAATTATTCTGTCGCTTCAATATCTTTGTTCCTTATATGAATCCAAATTTATGATACTTGATTTCGATACAGAGTTCCAAGATAAAATAATTGGGAAAACCGTAGACTGATATTTCAACCCGTATCAGTTTTTAATTGTGAAAGTTTTACACTATGTTGAATATAATCAGCTAAAATTATGTGTCAGCGTATGGAGGTCTGTCTGTGTGGTAGCTTCCAAATAGCCTCAGCTGATGTTATGAATGAATGGAAAAACTGTAGTAATTGGCATGCAATGAATTCTTCAGCTGACTCAATAATACATCAAAACAATTTATTTCCTTATGTACTTTCAATGATATTTCTATAACCTGAAAAGGACAGAGAAGTGAGTCAATTTTTTTGTCCAACGAACTGGACAAGTAAAAAGATTCGAAGAATACGTGATCAAAATTTGAAGCTGATGAATTCTTTCTAAGTTATTGTAGAACATACAAACGGACGGACAACGACTTTGGTTTTCAGTTAGTTAGAAGTGAGAACTCGCTCACGTTCGTTCAATAATCGCCTAACATCATCAGATTACGGCTTTGCAAAGAAAAAGAAAACTATTTTGAAATGAGTTCTCTGTTGAATCCAACTCTCACTCTAAAATTATTCTTCTTAGTTGATCAAAAAACTGTCCAAGAAAGTGGACTATAATCCCTCATTCTTCATAAGTAGCCGTTCAATATAAATTATAATCACTCTAGTTGAATAGAAAATTAAGTTTGGAATATTCAACTAGTTTGTTAATTCAACTATGAAAATCAACGATCTCCTCCTATCTATAGTGAGGTGAGGTCCACGTTATAATGGCAGTGGAAAAAGATAGGAGAACAACGTTGCCGATCCTCTGTCTTGTCAATGCCTTCTATAGAAGGTAGCAGATACAGGTTTATTGATGTGATATGAACTGTTTAAGTTATTCTACTCTAGGATAATCAATTATATTTTCAATAATTTTTTAATGAATATAATTAAAAATCTGGTTTGGTGCACTCACACAACTTTCCTTGCCGTTATGAAAATTGATCAACTGACGCTAGTGTTCCCGCGCATCTCAAGTCTACTTTTCTAAGAGCTGAGCCAGCTGGTGACAGGACAATAACGCTTGAGACATACGAGGTCTGCTATCTCTTCCTAGTGAATCATTTAATAGAATCAACAGTTGCCAAGAGTTTGCAATTGGATAATTACATTTTCTCGAACTTCGAGCTTATTTTCAATTTTAGGTGGAAATGTTACTGGACATTAATTGTAGAGATTTTTTTGCTAATTTTTTTGTTTAAATTGTATCTGAAGCCTGATAATTGGGAATCTAAAATCAATTTTTGCATAGATGATGCAACTTTTGCAGTGCTCCTGAAAACTTTCCAGATATGAGACTTGTGGAAGTTGATAGAGCTTATCAATGACTTTTCTAGGTATGAATTTGATCAAAATCGTTGGATCCGTTTTCGAGAAAATCGCGAAAAACCCTGTTTTTGACAACATTTTTGTCATTTTAGCCATTTTAGCCGCCATCTTGAATTGCATTTGATCGGAAATGTTCGTGTCGGTTCCTTATATTGTAAGGACCTTAAGTTCCAAATTTCAAGTCATTCCGTTAATTGGGAGATCAGATATCGTGTACACAGTCGCGCACACACACACACACACACACACACACATACATACATACATACAGACCAATACCCAAAAACACTTTTCGGAATCAGGGGATCTTGAAACGTATAGAAATTTAGAAATTGGGGAACCTTAATTATTTTCGGAAAGCTTCTTTCCTTACCTATGGCAATAGGGAAGGAAAGTAAAATTAAATATTCTGTTAATCCATGATCAATTCTACATTGTTGAATCACGATCTGGCAACACAGCAAAGCAATGAAGAGATAGCGTTATCCGCTTTGTTGAATGATAGACAAGGATAGCAATACCATTGCTAATCATGCAATGCCATTATAACGTGGACCTTACTATAGCCTCACCCATCCTCTACAATTTACACAATTTCCTTCTTTGTCACTATTTTGCTCAGGAAGAAGAAGAAGAGAAGAAGAAGAAGAAAAAAGAGGAAGAAGAAGAAGAAGAGAAGAAGAAGAAGAAGAAGAGAAGAAGAAGAAGAAGAAGAAGAAGAAGAAGAAGAAGAAGAAAAGAAGAGAAGAAGAAAAGAAGGAAGAAGAAGAAAAGAAGAAGAAGAAGAAGAAAAAAGAGGAAGAAGAAGAAGAAGAAGAAGAAGAAGAGAAGAAGAAGAAGAAGAAGATGAAGAAGAAGAAAAAGAAGAAGATGGAGTAGGGGAAATCTCTGTCTCTATTTCTGGTCTCATTCTCTCTTGCAGCTGTCTCTGGTCCTATTGGTAGTGCTCAAGTATATAATATGTACACAAAGTAATCATTTTGTATGCAGTACATAAAGTATGTACCTATATAAAGTATATACTATACTATAAGTATATACTATATATATATATATATAATATATATATATATAATATATATATGCCTATAAAGTATGTATATACCTAAAGTATGTGCACATACTCTTCTCTGAGTGTATATATTTCACTCATAATGATCCATTAGTGACACAAGATAAGACAAAATGTCGTCTAAGGAAGGTGTTGTTAGGATTTACATAATGAGCATACATGGCCAGCAGAGATTGCAAACGCCATGGCAAACTGGAAGAGATGGTAGAGGAGGAGGAGGAGAAGGAGGAGGAGGATGGAGAGGAGGAGGAGGAGGAGGAGGAGGAGTAGAGGATTGAGAAGAAGTAGAAGAAAGAGGAGGAGTATGGAGAAGAAGAAGGGGAATGAGAAAAAGTAGAAGAAGTGGAGAGAGAAGAAGAAACATAAGAAGTGGGGAGAATAAGGTGAGGAATGAGAAGAAGTAGAGAGAGAAGAAAAAAGAGGTGGAGTATGGAGAAGGAGAAGGGGAATGAGAAAAAGTAGAAGAAGTAGAGAGAGAAGAAGAAAGATAAGAAGTAGGGAGAAGAAGAAGAGGAATGAGAAGAAGTAGAGAGAGAAAAAGAAAGAGGAGGAGTATGGGGAAGAAGAAGGGGAATGAGAAAAAGTAGAAAAACTAGAGAGAGAAGAAGAAAAATAAGAAGTAGGGAGAAGGAGAAGAAGAATTGGAAGAAGTAGAGAGAGAAGAAAAAGGGGGGAGTATGGAGAAGAAGAAGGGGAATGAGAAAAAGTAGAAGGAGTAGAGAGAGAAGAAGAAAGATAAGAAGTAGGGAGAAGAAGAAGAGGAATTGGAAGAAGTAGAGAGAGAAGAAAAAGGGGGGAGTATGGTGATGAAGAAGGGGAATGAGAAAAAGTAGAAGGAGTAGAGGGAAAGAAGAAAGATAAGAAGTAGTTAGAAGAAGAAGAGGAATTGGAAGAAGTAGAGAGAGAAGAAGAAAGATAAGAAGTAGTTAGAAGAAGAAGAGGAATTGGAAGAAGTAGAGAGAGAAGAAGAAAGAGGAGGAGTAGTGAGAAGAAGAAGAGGAATGAGAAGAAGTAGAGAGAGAAGAAGTACGGCGAAGGAGGAGGAAGAGGAGAAGAATGACAAGGGGTGAAGTAAAAGTAGGAAGGGTAGGGAGTGTTGGAGGAGGACTAGGTAGTGATTAATGATGAGGGAGAGTTGGGGGATTGAGAGTGAGAGGAGTAATAGAGTGATGCGGAGGAGGGGCAGTTTGAGGAGGAGGGGGTGATAAAGCGAGAAAGAAGTAGGAAGAGTACTCTCAGATATAGTCTTCCATGTGAGAAGAAGGAAGAGGGGTGAGAGAGAGAGGCAATAATGGATAACAAGGATAATGATTTGAAGTGCAGACTTGAAAATTCCTTATTCTTACGCTGAACATCATTAAGAGGGATCATAGAGGAAAGAAGTGTACAGTGAGGTCCACGTTATAATGGCAGTGGAGAAAGGAAGCAGAACAACGTTGCCAATCATCTGTCTTGTCAATGCCTTCTATAGACGGTAGCTGATACCGGTTTATTGATGAGACATCAACTGTTTATTCTCGTTTAAAACAATCAATTATATTTGATTAAGCAAGAAATTATATTTTTCATGAATTTTCAAAATTCTCTTTCTTCAAATTTATACCCTGAATAGCTATTTATAAGCCCTATCAACTGACATGAGTCTCATTTCTGGGAAAATTGCAGGAGCTCCGTAATATTCTTCACAAAAATTAATTTTATTGAATTTCTATCACGATTTTCTCAAAAATGACTGGTCAGATTTTTTTCAAATTCATACCCTGTATAGTTATCCATCAGCTCTAATAACTGGCATGAGTCTCCTCCCTGAGAAACTAACAGGGGGTCCACCCCAACCCTGAGAAATTCACTTTGTAACCTTATTCTCGAGCGTGAGGTAGGTAGGTAGAGCAGTCTATTCTAAAGAACACGTAGTCGATATTTCATTTGTAGAACAGCTGTTTTGACGATTTTAAAAAAATCATGAAATTTCACAATAAATTATTGACAAAAAGGAAAATGTACTCTGACAACAATATATTATATAAAATACTAGACGTCAGGCTCGCTTCGCTTGCCATATCCGTCTAGCCAGGACCCCCGACTGGGTCGTCCAAGAATGAGATCAGCAGGCTCGCTTCGCTCGCCTGCATTTTTCACTTGGGCATTTTTATCATATGTTAGGACAATCCAGTCGGCGGTCCAGACTAAACGTCTGTCTAAACGGATATGGCGAGCGAAGCGAGCCTGACGGCTAGTAATATGATATTCCCAGGATTGAAGTAGCAGTGCCCAATCAATTTTTCCGCGATAAATGCATTTAAATCTTCAACTTGGTGCCAACCTAGCAAAGTCAACTCAACTCAATGCCAACCTGACAAAATTATTAATTTAGTTACCAGTTAACAACTGTTTCGAATAGGTACTCTATCTAGATTATAGTTCTATATTAACATATGGTATGGACATTTTTCAATTATAATTGAGAGATTGGAATAAGAAGACCCTTAAAAACCACCCCTTAGAGTTAAAATATTGCCAAATGAATTCTTAGTACGCCTCTAAAGGGCCAACTGAACATACCTACCAAATTTGAACGTTTTTGGTCCGATAGATTTTCAGTTCTGCGAGTGAGTGAGTGAGTCAGTCAGTCAGTCAGTCAGTGAGTGCCATTTCGCTTTTATATATATATAGATGATCATAGCTTTAAATATTAGCCGCCAATCGTCACTATGTTATTCCCCTGAATTATTCTCGTTTAAGAATGAGGCTTACAGCTCAATGAGCAAGGAAAGTTGTGTGAGTGTACCACACCAGATTTTTCTCGGAAGTCATTTATCGAAATCATTCATCATGAATTTGGAGTTATATGAATGAGAGGTGAAGATTCTGATTTCGTATCCTGAATCTGGCTGGAAAAATCTGGTGTGCACTCACACAACTTTCCTTGCCGTTATTAGAATAATTGATCACCTGACGCTAGTGTTCCCGCGCTTCACAAGTCCATTTATAAACAAAGATCTAAGCCAGCTGTTGACAAAACAATAACGCTGGAGACATACGAGGTCTGATATCTCTTCATAGTGAATGATTTAATAGAATCAACAGTTTGCAATTGAAATAATCACATTTTCTCGAATTTCGAGCTTATTTTTAATTTTAGGTGGAAATGTTACGAAACATTAACTGTAGAGATTCTCATGCTCAATCTTTTCCACACAATTTTTTTTGTTTAAATTGTATCTGAAGCCTGATAATTGAGAATCTAAAATCAAACTTTGCATTGATGGGGCGGAGCTCCTGAAATTTTCACAGATATGGGACTCGTAGCAGTTGATAGAGCTTATCAATGACTATTTTAGGTATAAATTCAATCAAAATCGTTTGAGCCGTTTTCGAGAAAATCGCGAAAAACCCTGTTTTTGACAACATTTTCGACATTTCAGCCGCCATCTTTTCGTGTCGGATCCTTATAGGGAATTTTTACAGATATGGGACTTGTGGTAGTTGATCTTAGCATATGAATGACTATTTTAGGTATGATTTTGAACAAAATCGTTGGAGCTGTTTTCGAGAAAATCTCGAAAACCCCTGTTTTTGACAACATCTTCGCCATTTTAGCCGCCATCTCGAATTGCATTTGATCGGAATTTTTCGTGTCGGATCCTTATATTGTTAGGACCTTGAGTTCCAAATTTCAAGTCATTCCGTTAATTGGGAGATGAGATACCATGTACACAGACGCACATACACTCATACACACACACACACACACACACACACACACACACACACACACACACACACACACACATACAGACCAATACCCAAAAACCACTTTTTTGGACTCAGGGGACCTTGAAACGTAGATATAGAAATTTAGAAATTGGGGTACCTTAATTTTTTTCGGAAAGCAATACTTTCCTTACTATGGCAAGGAAAGTTATGAAACGTATAGAAAATATGAAATTAGGGTACCTTAAATTTTTCTGGAAAGCAATACCTTCCTTACCTATCATCACCGTAAATGAATTCTATATTGATTTGTTTTTGGAAGAATATGATTCACAATTATTTCAGGTTTTGTAATCCTGAAAATCCCGGGATTGACGCTGAAAAATCCCGGGATTGTTAGGTATCAGAAATGGACCGGGATCCCGGGATTGAAATCCCTAATGTGGAGTCATATGAATGAGAGACGAAGAGTTCGTATTCTAAATCTGTCTGGAAAAATGGAACAGGAGTGCAGAAACACTGGAAACATTGACAAATGAAACACTGGAACCATTGACAAATGAAACACTGGAACCAGTGACAAATGAAACACTGGAACCAGTGACAAATGAAACACTGGAACCATTGACAAATGAAACACTGGAACCATTGACAAATGAAACACTGGAACCATTGACAAATGAAACACTGGAACCATTGACAAATGAAACACTGGAACCATTGACAAATGAAACACTGGAACCATTGACAAATGAAACACTGGAACCATTGACAAATGAAACACTGGAACCATTGACAAATGAAACACTGGAACCATTGACAAATGAACACTGGAACCATTGACAATGAAACACTGGAACCATTGACAAATGAAACACTGGAACCATTGACAAATGAAACACTGGAACCATTGACAATGAAACACTGGAACCAATGACAAATGAAACACTGGAACCATTGACAAATGAAACACTGGAACCATTGACAAATGAAACACTGGAACCATTGACAAATGAAACACTGGAACCATTGACAAATGAAACACTGGAACCATTGACAAATGAAACACTGGAACCATTGAAAAATGAAACACTGGAACCAGTGACAATGAAACACTGGAACCAGTGACAAATGAAACACTGGAACCAGTGACAAATGAAACACTGGAACCAGTGACAAATGAAACACTGGAACCATTGACAAATGAAACACTGGAACCAGTGACGAATGAAACACTGGAACCAGTGACAAATGAAACACTGGAACCAGTGACAAATGAAACACTGGAACCATTGACAAATGAAACACTGGAACCATTGACAAATGAAACACTGGAACCAGTGACAAATGAAACACTGGAACCAGTGACAAATGAAACACTGGAACCAGTGACAAATGAAACACTGGAACCAGTGACAAATGAAACACTGGAACCATTGACAAATGAAACACTGGAACCATTGACAAATGAACACTGGAACCAGTGACAAATGAAACCTGGAACCAGTGACAAATGAAACACTGGAACCAGTGACAATGAAACACTGGAACCAGTGACAAATGAAACACTGGAACCATTGACAAATGAAACACTGGAACCATTGACAAATGAAACACTGGAACCAGTGACAAATGAAACACTGGAACCAGTGACAAATGAAACAAGTCTTGCATGGAGTGGAGATCTGCTAATCTGAATGCAAGCGGAACAATGGCGGCAAGGAACAAAGTTTGAAAGAAAAACAACCACCTGGCTCAGAGCTGAGGAGAAATGGAAAATTATTTGGAGGGAGAGATCAAACTGGGAAAAAGTCTTTCTCCGGTATCTTGTTCTCCTTTTTCACCATCTTCTTCTCCTATCTTCTTCTTCTTCCTCACCTCCTCTTTTCTTTTTCTTCTTCTTATTCTTCTCCTTCTCTTTCTTCTTCTCCTTCTTCTTCTTCTTCTTCTTCTTCTTCTTCTTCTTCTTCTTCTTCTTCTTCTTCTCTTTTCTCCTTCTTCTTCTTCGTCTTCTTCTTCTTCTCTTCTTCTTCTTTCTTCTTCTTCTTCTTCTTCTTCTTCTTCTTCTTCTTCTTCTTCTTCTTCTTCTTCTTCTTCTTCTTCTTCTTCTTCTTCTTCTTCTTCTTCTTCTTCTTCACCTCCAACTCCTCTTTCTTGTCCTTCTACTCTCCCACATACTTCTCCATCTTCTTCTACTTCTTTTTTTCCTCCTTTTACCTCCTCATCTTCTTCTCCTCCTTTCCCTTTATCTTCTACACTTTCCTAGTCCTCACCCCTCACCTTTTGATAGAGAGTTACTGAAAAAGGATATTTTTAATATTCCTAGGATTTTTAACGAAAATCCTAAATAAATGCTGCAAATCACCCCGAAGACTTCTGCTACTGCAGACATTGACAACAGAGTTAACAGCTAGATGGATGGAAATTCGATGAAAACTACTATCCAAAAATTAGTTGCCAGCACGGGAATCGAACCCGGTACCTCCCAATTGCTAGCCAGGAATGCTCACCCTTACACCAAACTGACAATATCTGGATAGCAGCGCTCATTTTATACGAAGCCATAGCGGCCAACCAGTTACAGATGGAATTGAATAGAGAATGCATTTATTCAAATGCTAATTAATATATAATTATTATTTAACGAGAATCCTAAATAAATGCTGCAGCATTTATCTAGGATTTTCGTTAACTAATAATTATTTTTAATATTCTTTC
>NC_052512.1:28864160-28871660 GCF_014356525.2 Nilaparvata lugens
GAAGAAGGAGAAGAAGATGGAGAAGAAGAAGAAGAAGAAGAAGAAGAAGAAGAAGGAGATGATGAAGATGAAGATGGATAAGAAGAAGTGATGAAGAAGACATTCAATAGTTAATACAGACAGTTGTATAAGGATATAAGGAGAGTCTTCAGAATTGAAAAGCTCAACTCATCCATTAGAGATCTCATCTGATCCTTTTGTTCTTTGTAATCAAAGCGAAGTGGGACAGAGAGATAGGATTAAGACGGAGGAAGATAGATGGAGTGAGAGAGATATTGTGAATAAGAATCATCACTGTTGTTGGTTTCTCATTTTGCAAGATGGCCTCCCTTTGGATTTGCCAGGATTCATCACTGTTTTTGTTATTGTTTACGGTTCTCTTTGAACGTTTCTATTATTTTGAAACTTCATGAACAGATTCAATGAAATCCCTCAACTTTTCCCAACCCCACCTCCCACAACCAATTTAATTGTTCTCTTTAACCGAATGAATCAATTGTTTTTTTCCCTTTAGGTTCGTCTTTTGCTTAAGAATTTCTAAAGGGAAAATAGTTCTGGACATGATCTGTATCTCGATTATGTGATATCTTTGTAAATCATGAATGAATGAATAATTAATGTCGGGAAAAAGTATTTGTATTTTCTTCTCAAAGCAAAAACGGATTTTGCTGCATTATTCTCATTCCCTTCTCGAGAATTTCTAAAGGGGAAATAATTCTGGACATGATTTGTTTCTTGTCTTCGATAATAAGTCATATTTTCGAAAATCATGAACAGATGAATATTTAATGTTGGGTAATAGTTATTTGTATATCAAGAGTGAAAAGTACGACTTTTTCTCCCTGAGGGAAAAAGTTTGAAGCCGAGGGCAACAATTTTCCTGAGGGAGAAAAAGTATTTTTCGCTCGTGATGTACACACATTTTTCCTCCATCTACATTTTTTATAGAAACTGCAAATAAAATCATTTTAAAAACTTACGTATTGGTGACAATGTTTCTAACAACATAACCTAAAATCTAAAACCAAAAACAGTCGGCTGATGGCACTGCCGATTGCGCTATCTATCGGCAAAAGTTGTAAACTTACATCAGCTGAGCGGCTACCAAAAATGGCTGACTCCAGATCACGCGTTTCAGATTTGAATTGCAGATCAAAAATATTGTTGGCTGGTATTTTGATTAGAATAAAATATTTTTAAAATTGTTTAACTTTTTATCGTCTACAAAATAAGAATATAATATCATACAAACATATATTTCATGAGTTGTTCAAATTTCTTGTTGTGGTATTGAATTGAGTTGACTCAATGACAGACACTCTATTACGCTTTCTCATCTGAGCTTACATGTGAGTTTTTGAATTAGAGATGCTTCCCATGTTATATAAATGGAGTCACTTTTACTCCCTAGGGAGTTTTTCAGTTTTTTACTACCGAGAGCGAAAAAGTGACACTTTAGTATTATGTATCAGGGCGTAAAGTAAGTACTTTAGACAGTAGCTGGAGGAAAAAAGTATTTGTATTTCCTTCTGGAAGGGAAAACGGATTATTTTTGCAGCTCCGTGAACACTTTGCTATGGCAGGTATCCAGCGTGTAAGGCTAGCTAAACACACATAACTAGTAGTTCTGTGAACAGTAGACCTCGCGCTCAGTAAGTTACATTGACCTGTTGTTATGTTCTCTCAAAAATTAAAAGATAATTCATCAATTTAAAATGTCTGGAAAAAATCCTAAATAAACCTAGAGCTTTCTGTCCTATTGTACCGTGACGTGTCGTCCCGGAATGTGAGTGTGAGCGCTGTTATCAGGTCTGGCTGCAACTGTCTACAACGTTGATGGAAAGATATATTTTCAACATGTTCGATGTTTTTGAACGAGTAGTATTATAGACCACTAGACAGCTGATTCATGATGAATAATTCTATAGTCTGATTCTTACTCTAATATTGGCGTATAAAGGTGCCCCTTTTTCCTTTTATACCAGTAGTTCTGTGAACAGTAGGCCTCACGTAGTATACTCATCAACAAGTACCTGATTGAAACAATATACCTTATTAATGGAAATACAGCAATGAACTGGCTTCTCCACATATCTGTGTGATCACTTGTCAGCTGATTTATGATGAATAATTCTATAGTCTGATTTTTACTCTAATATTGGCGTATGGAGGAGGCTCCTTTTTACTTTCCTTGCCCTATTACCATAGGTAAGGAGAGTATTGTTTTCCGAAAAAAATTAAGGTACCCCAATTTCTATATTTCTATACGTTTCAAGGTCCCCTGAGTCCGAAAAAGTGGTTTTTGGGTATTGGTCTATATGTGTGTGAGTGTGTGGTGTGTGGGTGTGTGTGTGTGTGTGTGTGTGTGTGTGTGTGTGTGTGTGCGCGTCTGTTTACACGATATCTCATCTCCAAATTAACTGAATGACTTGAAATTTGGAACTTAAGGTCCTCACACTATAAGGATCCGACACAAACAATTTCGATCAAATGCATTTCAAGAAGGCGGCTAAAATGGCGAAAATGTTGTCAAAAAAAAGGGTTTTTCGCGATTTTCTCAAAAACGACTTCAACAATTTTGATAAAATTCATATCTAGAATAGTCATTGGAAAGTTTTATCAACTGCCACAAGTCTCATATCTGTAAAAATTTCAGGAGCTCCGCCCCATCAATGCGAAGTGTGATTTTAGATTCCCAATTATGAGGCCTTAGACACAATTTAAACAAAAAAATTCAAGTGGAAAAGATTAAGATTAAGCATGAAAATCTCTACAATTAACGTTCAGTAACATTTTTCTCCTAAAATTGAAAATAAGCTCGAAATTCGAGAAAATGTAACTATTCAATTGCAAACTGTTGGCAACTGTTGATTCTATTAAATCATTCACTATGAAGAGATAGCAGACTGTGTGTGTCCCGGTGCTATTGTCCTGTCACCAGCTGGCAGATCTTTGAATAGTAGACTCTTGGGATGTGCGTGAACACTAGAGTCAGGTGATCAATTTTCATAACGGCATGGAAAGTTGTATGAGTGCGCCACACCAGATTTTTACTCCAATATTGGCGTATGAAGGAGGCTCTTCTTTCCTTTCAACTTACTCATTCTCGTGATAATTATTCGGATAATCATAAGCTGCAATAATCAATAATGATGATTCTCGAATTGGTGATATTTTTGGCTGGTCTAATATGTGGCTCACATCTGGTGAAAGAATACTGCATGAACAGAGATTCTCAAAAAAATAAAAACTTGGTAGCCAAGTTGGTTTTTGACAAAGACATGAAATCTCGATGTAATTCTATAAAGTGTTCACAAACTTACATTATCTATACAAATCAGAACTATGTTGGAACGGAGAAGATAAAAAAAGTCAAAACGACGAGAGCTGAATAAACGAAGTCTCTTGACTATTTGAAAAATAAGTAGACCAACTCACTCGAGTTCACAGTGTGAGTACAATATTTTTCGCCCCACTTGGATGTAATGAGCTGGTTTACGTGCGTCATATGGAGGCCGAAAGTGATTGTTTTCTGACCAGGCCGGAAATTTTTACGGCCCTAGGGCTGTAAAATAACCTTGAAGTCAGCTGATTCTGATTGATGTGAACGTGTTTACAAAATAGTTTATGAAACGGAATCAGTTTATGCTTCTAGATTGAATAAAGTTTTTGCAATAAGATACTATCATTTTATTTGGATGAAGAAATACAAATGAGATATTAAAATTATTCAAATTCAATTTTCAGAGTATAATAGAATCTAACCTCAAAGCGTTTATCACGGAACATGGTGGATAAACGGAATCATTTTATGCTTCTAGAATTCAATAAAGTATTCTGTAATAATATACTATAATTTTATTCAAACGAATAAAATACAGATAAGATATATATTACAAACATTCAAATAATTCGATTTTCATAGAAGGATAGAAATTCTAACCTAAACTTCCATTGACATTCAGATCACATCAGATTGGCCGAATTTCAAGTGTGCTAAAACAGCTGATCAAAAACTTTTTCAAGTGTGATGAACCAGCTGATCAAAAACTTTTTCAAGTGTGATAAACCAGCTGATCAAAAACTTTTAATTATTTGTGTTTATCATTCAATAATTAATATTTATAATAATATCATCTTATTGTCATGTGGAAGAATAAAAAGTATAAACTCAACCTCTTACATAATTGAACATAATCTTTTAGGTATTTAGACAAATCAGAATGAAAAAATAAAAATACTTGGACAATTTCTTGATATTCAGCAGATTATCTCAGATTTGCTAGAGCTATGACCTTCCACTTTGCTTTCGGAAGTGCTTATAATAGACAATGAGAATAATTATTTTTCATATATATATTGTTTATTTTTCTGTGTGGCGAAAAATTACGTCTCACCATGGGCAAAAAATGTTTTTCCGGCTCTCAATCTTTTCTAGTCCTCGGCCTACGGCCTCGGACTTGAAAACCGATTTCGAGCCAGAAAAGTCTCATTTTCGGCCCTAGGTGCGAAATAATATACTATTGTGTTTCGAACCTTCAAAAATCAAATCAAAGTTTATTCTCAGAAAACATTATTAACAATGCAACGGTAGTGATAGTTTATGTTTTTCGAATCTTCGAAAATCAAATCAAATTTAATTATAAAGAAACATTTACAATACAACGGTAGTGATAGTGTCACTCAAATCTAAAACTGATTCTTCAATATAAATTTTGTGATAAAATATCCGAAATCTTGAAGAAATATTGGCTTCTATTAGGCTACCCACATTAAACTAGAATAACCTGCCTATTTTGAATTATAATTTAGAAATTTATCATGTAAGAGAAGAAATAAATATTAATTAAATAAATTAAACTTAAAAAAAATTAAACGAGCAACTTCTGCTTATATGTTTATATGTTTAGATGTTTATATGTTTGTATTTCACCGGATCTCGAAAACGGCTCTAACGATTCTCACGAAATTCAGAACATAGTAGGTTTATAATATAAAGATTCGATTGCGCTAGGTCTCATCCCTGGGAAAACTCGCTGAAGGACATCAAAAAGATAATTATTATTCATCCTTGGGAAAACAGCTGATAATAATCATTTCGTCCTCTTTTGGTGATGGAAGTGAGTGAGCAAGTTCATGTGTGTGGGACTGTGTCAAAATTATGACTCAGATGTTGAACTTTTGTAATCATTCAATCAGGTACTTAGTGCCGGTTGCAAAAATGCCGGGTTATTTTCAATGCTGATCAATTCAATAGATCCATCTTTCTGAAATGGTCTTCTCTGATTTGGTCCACGTGATGTTAATCAGGATTAAAATTCAACCGGCTTTTGTGCAACTGGGCCTTTGTGAGGGAAATTCTTGCATTCCTCTGGGAATTATTCTCAATTCACTGTGATTAGATAGAACATTTTTGTATAAATAATGTTATGAATGGTTATTATAATGTTCATTTATCGTAATATTTTTTCTACGCTTTTGTACTCAATAGCGAAGCTCGGTCCCTGATATTGATTTGATAAGCAAGAAATTATATTTTTCAAATATTTAATAATAAATTTTTATAATTGAGATGGAATAAAATTATTAGAATTGATGTGTGAAATCTCTCCATAATAAAAAACCAAAGATATTATAAAAATCTGGTGTGGCGCACTCACAAAACTTTCCTTGCCGTTTTGAAAATTAATCACCTGACGCTAGTGTTCACGCGCATCTCAAGTCTACTTATGAACAAAGATCTGAGCCACCTGGTGACAGGACAATAACGCTGGAGACATAAGAGGTCTGCTATCTCTCCATAGTGAATGATATAATATAATCAACAATTGATAACAGTTTGCAATTAGATAATCACATTTTCTCGAATTTTGAGCTTATTTTCAATTTTAGGTGAACATGTTATTGATCATTAGTTGTAAAGACTCTCATGCTCAATCTTTTCCACTTGAATTTTTTTGGTTGAATTGTATCTGAAGCCTGATAATTGGGAATCTGAAATCAAATTTTGCATAGATGGGGTGGAGCTCCTGAAAATTTTACAGATATGGGACTTGTGGCAGTTGATAGAGCTTAACAATGACTATTTTGAGAATGAATTTGATCAAAATCGTTGGAGCCATTTTCGAGAAAATCGCGAAAAACCCTGTTTCTGACAACATTTTTGCCATTTTAGCCGCCATCTTGAATTGCATTTGATCGAAGTTATTCGTGTCGGATCACAATAGGGGAAGGACCTTCAGTTCCAAATTTCAAATCATTCCGTTAATTGGGAGATGAGATATCGTGTACACAGACGTACATACACTCATACACACACACACACACACACACACACACACACACCACACACACACACACACCACACACACACCACACACACACACACACACACACACACACACACACACACACACAACACAAACACACCACACACACACACACATACAGACCAATACCCAAAAACCACTTTTTTGGACTCAGGGGACCTCTATAGAAATTACCTACCTTAATTTTTTTTCGGAAAGCAATACTTTCCTTACCTATGGTAATAGGGCAAGCAAAGTAAAAATAATACATTTTAGTGAAATTTGACAATATCTTTGTTCTCTTATTATGAGATGAAATATTTTACTAATAAATCATCAATTCCACATTGTTGGAAGACGAACTAGCGACGGAGCAAAGCGAGAAAGAGATAGCGCCATCTGCTTTGTTGGATGATAGACAAGGATACCAAATCGAACACGGCCATTATAACGTGGACCTCACTATCTATGTTCGAATACGTTGGTATCGAGTAATTGATATCTGGAATGAAATCATGTGAGGGAAGTATTAATTGATCCAATTACTTTATTCATGCAGGTTGCAATTTATATTATACAGACATATACCATACGCAGATATATTACATTGGCTTTCAACACAGCACAATGTTCATTAGAATAACAATTTAATAATTGGGAAATTTCGAAGAAGAATATGATATTTCATGCTATTATAACATTGATATAGTTTGAGGCAAGGAATTGGTGGAGGGTTACATATAGGAGGCATTGATGAGACAGAGGATCGGCAACGTTGTTGCTTTCATATCTCTCTCCACTGTCATTATAACGTTAACCTCAATATTGGAATATTTTTTTCCTACAGTTACCTTGAAAAGTGACGATTCCTGCACTGATTACAGAACGCAAAGATTCACTTTTCCGCTCTAGTGCGGGAAAAATTTTTTCTGCACTCCACATTTGCAACATGGCAACGCAAAATACTTAGTAGGTTATATGGAGCAACAGTGCAGCAAAATCAAAATGAAGTTGGTAACAGTGACTGCTGTGGCTGCTATAGTGAGCAGAGGTGCAACCAAGCACAACGCGCTAATTATTAGTATTATATATTATAACCAAGGACAACGAGGACTTTAGGATTTTAGGATTAAGGTTTTTATCAATAATAAAATTACACAGAAAAACATTTGATGGATTTCAGGCAATTTTA
>NC_052512.1:28874160-28894160 GCF_014356525.2 Nilaparvata lugens
TAACAAATGATAAAAATGCTCAAATGAAAAATGCAGGCGAGCGAAGCGAGCCTGCTGATCTTATTCTCGGACGATTCAGTCGGGGGTTCAGGGGGCGGAGCCCCCTTGCTAGACAGATATGGCGAGCGAAGCGAGCCTGACGGCTAGTTATGGTATATTATTAACTGTCCATTCTAGTTGAAAAAAAAACCAATTATATGTTATCAAGCCAGTGATGGTATATTTTTTCAATAATTTAATAATGAATTTCCATAATTTGGATGGAATATTTTGTTGATTATCAATTCCACATTGTTGAATGACGGCAACACAGCGAAGCGATAAAGAGATAGCACTATCTGCTTTGTTGGATGATGAACTAAGATAGCAATACCAATGCTAATCAAATACTGCCGTTATAACGTGGACCTCACTATACATTTGAGATGACCCTCGTAACACTGTGCTATTAAAAGTGATGCACTCCCGGGGGTCCCCCCCCATCAGTCACGCAACGCTGATCTGATTTTTGAACACGCAATTAAAGACAGCAAGTGTTTTTTGGGGTGGTGCTTGAGGAAGGGAGAGAGACTTAGAGAAGAAGAAGAAGAAGAAGAAGAAGAAGAAGAAGAAGAAGAAGAATAAGAAGAAGAAGAAGAATAAGAAGAAGAAGAAGAAGAAGAGAAGAAGAAGAAGAAGAAGAAGAGAAGAAAAGAGAAGAAGAAGAAGGAAGAAGAAGAAGAAGAAGAAGAAAGAAGAAGAAGAAGAAGAAAAAAAAAAAGAGAAGAAAAGAAGAAGAAGAAGAAAAGAAAAGAAGAAGAAGAGAACGAAGAAGAATAATAAGAAGAAGAAGTAAGAGAAGAGAAAAGAAGAAGAAGAAGAAGAAGAAGAAGAAGAAGAGAAGAAGAAGAAGAAGAATATGTAGAAGGAGAAGAAGGAATAGATGAAGAATGAGAAGAATCAGATTGGATAGGAGTTCTCTATTCATGTAGCTCACATTATTTTCAGAAGAAAAAACAACAATAAGCACAAGACGAAAATAATGTGAAGAGAAAGGAGGAGAAGGAAACGAAGTAGGGCAAGAAAATGTAAAACTACAAAAACCACAATGATAAGAGTACTACTGTTCCTCTATTCATCTTTTGAGAAGAATAAACTTAGAATGCAAAATTAAGATTATGCATGAATATTCATGCAAAATTTAAAGTTAATCAGTTGAGTAGTTGAGACGTGATGATGCGTCAAACTTAATTTTCCCATCCCGTACATGTATAAACCAGTTCTTTCCTTTATTATAAGTATAGATAAATACTGAACAAGTGAAACTTCGCACTAACATTCATGACAACTGGACAGAGCAACAAAACAATTATAACAAATTTTCTAATTGATGAAACAAAATGGTGGCTGCTTTGAACAACAACAAAAAAACTGTTGATAGGACAAAGAAATCACCAGTATAACTTTCTCTAGTGAATTCAATTACAAATAAATTGACTTCATGTTTCAAATTATGACAAATTCTCGAATTAATGAAACAAAATGATGGCTTTTATAAACTAAAAAGCTGTTGATATGACAAAGAAATCACTGGTGAAAAATTTTCCAGTGAATTCGATTAAGTCACTTGTCACTAAGTCACTAAGTCACTAAGTCACTTAAGTCACTAAGTCAATCAATTGACTTGTTTCAAGATTGAACAAATTGATATTAAGGGCCGGTTTCCGAGCTTGGGACTTAGCGAAGTTCAAGACTTTGAACAGCTGGCGTCAGAAAAATTGGCTTTCCGAAACGGGGCGTAGTCGCAGTTTTCATGATAATCTCTATTTTCTCATTTCTATAATTGGAATCGGTTTCCCTAGACGAAATGAAACATTCCTGTATAATTCAAAATAGCTGAAACTTTACACTATTTCCTCTTTTCTATTTCATAGTTTTTCGAAATTTAATTTAAATGTGGGCTACGACTACGCCCCGTTTCGGAAAGCCAGTTTTCTGACGCCAGCTGTTTAAAGTCTAGAACTTAGCTAAATCCCGAGCGCGGTGACCTGCCTTTAGTGATAGGTGTTTCAGAAGTTTGGGAATGAAACTAGATTCGTCTCTGACATCTCAGTTTTGTCGCACTCTAATGCCCAAATTCACCGAAAAGAAAACTTGGTTTGAGCGCCAGTCCAGGCAATGAATGCTCAAAAAAGGGTATAGAGGGAAAAGTTTGGAAGACAATTTTCGACCACAAAGTTCTTTTTAGGGTAGTAAAGAGGTAGACATATCAAAAGTCCCAACCCCTACCCGCGGGCTAAGGGGGTGGGGGTGGTTCAAAGGTACCATCTTTTGGTTTCTCGCATATAACTCGAAAACTATGCATTTACAGACATGACTATTCTATGAGAAGTTAAAGCTTACATAATTTCCTATAATATTGATCAGTAAACTTTATATCTCCCTCACTTTTCGAGATATCCGCTCTAAAAGATGTGACATTTTTGAAAAAAAAAACAAATTTTCCCTCAATTTTTTGATATTTTTGCTTTTATAACTTTTTGCATATTGATGGGGAAAATTCATGCTGATCATGAACTTATAGAGCATCAAATTCTCTTCAATTTCATGTATAATTCCAAAAGTTTACGCACATCCACACGACTTTTGCAGCAGTTTCAGTGTTGAGTGTGAGATCTTCAGTTTTGCAAAAATAGACCAATTGACAAAGGAATTTGTTTTAAACACAATTTTTGACTTTACAGCTTTGTTGGGACCAGTTGGGGGGTGAACATATCAAAAGTCCCCATCCGTATCCCTTGTGCCAAAGGGATGAGGGTGATTTAAAAGTTGCATTTTTCAATGTTTTGCTTACACGCTCATATCTTGAAAAAATGCGTTCAACCGACATGACTAACTATTCAGAAATGAAGCTTGTTAAATCTTCTACAATATTTGTTCTCTCGTGGTTTGTGATATCTTCATCAGTTTTCGAGATATACGTTCTTAAAAGTGTAAAATTGTTTGGATAACAGCTTTTAATCCTATTTTTTGATGTTTCAGGACCTACAACTCTCCAACAATGCAACATAAAAATAAATGCTCACCGCAGATTTGTAGAGCTTTGTTTTCTCTTTGATTTGATGTATTATTTCATCACTTAATGTTTTCCTTCTATTGTTATAGAAGATTTAATGTGGAGAGTGAAATTTTTATTTTGTAACAATTGACCACTTGACAATGAAATTTGAGTCTGGAACATCTGGTACACAATTTTTGACTCTGTGGCTTAATGAAGACTAGTTGGGAGGTAAACGTAGCAAAAATATGCATCTCTAGCCCGTCTATTGAAGGCGTGGAACTGCCAAGTTGACACTTGTTGCAGAGTTGAAAATTTCACCCCACACATTGAATCTCCTATGACAATAGAAAGAAAACATTAAGGGGCATGTCTAGGATTGCTGTTCAAAAAGTGTAGTACTAGGTAAATTTAACAGATGAGATGGAGAGCGGAGTGAAAAAGCATGCTGGCCCACAAACATCGGTCTTCATAGCTCTACTCTCTCTCAATCGATGCGCTCTCTCACACATCAGTCTTCTCTTTCTAGAGAAAGAAGTTCATTACTTCAGTAGCACCACTATCACAATTGACACGCGCACTCACTCTCACATCAGTCTTCTCTTCCTAGAAAAGTCCATTATTATTATTATTATTATTATTATTATTATTATACACTGCATTGTCTACTCATTCTGCGGCTGTTCTAACATGACTGATCTGCTTTTGAGTAGCCTGGCTATAGATTGATTGTATTCTATTGCTTCAACAGTGTTATCAAAGAACACTTCATTTGACTAATTCTTCTAAATCGACATACAAGTTCATTAATATATGAGTGCACTATCCATATATATAAAAGCGAAATGGCACTCACTGACTGACTTACTCACTCACTCACTCACTCACTCGCAGAACTAAAAATCTACCGGACCAAAAACGTTCAAATTTGGTAGGTATGTTCAGTTGGCCCTTTAGAGGCTCACTAAGAAATCTATTGGCGATATTTTAACTCTAAGGGTGGTTTTTAAGGGTTTAAAGTTCGAATTTTAGCATGTATATTCTTCTTATTCCAATATCTTAAAATTATAATTGAAATGTCCATACCATATGTTAATATAGAACTATAATCTAGAGAGAGTACCTCTTCGAATCAGTTCTGTGGGTAGATGACACAAGCTGATTTGTAAACTTTTCAGGAGAGCAATTTGAAAGTTTGGCATAGCTGCAAAAATTATCTATCATATTTTTTCTTACCCATTTTACACTAATATAATCAGCTGATCATTGACTATTTGAATATAAAATATCAAGGAATAAAACATTTATTAAATTGAGGATTGAATTTATTTAATTGAGGATTTTTGCTAGTGATGTCAGAGATATCATGTTTTGCCATCTGCCAAATGTTTCAAATCACAATGTAACAGTATAGGAAATATCTTAAAAATCGATTATTAGAAATTTGAATATATTTTTCAACAATTAATTAATATTATTTACAAGTATTGATCAAGTTAAACAACTTGAACTGTTTGCAAAGTTGTATGGGTTATGTAGTTCTCAATAGAGGTTATTGATTTTCAGATTTTATAATAGCCTACCAGTACATACACTTATCAAATTTTGCCATCTTTTGATAATTGGATTATAATACAAACCGGTAGAAGAGTGTTGAGATATATGTACTTATCAATATTTGTCAACTTGGGGTTTGGAAGAAAATGCTCTATCAGGCTTGAGCAAGGCCTATATCTCAGCTATTTAAAGAGATACAACATATTAATTACTAGCAGGTAACCCGTGCTTCGCAAGGGTCTTTCTTAAAACTTGACGTAATGAAATCTAGAAGAATTCAAAATAGGCCTATGTACAGTGAGTCAGTCATTCTATCAGGGCTCGAATAATTTTGAAATTTTAATTAAATAAAACTGGAAGAATATAATTTCTTTATCTAAATAACAACACCTTCATTGAAAAACCTGCATGCGTTTTCATATTGCCGATACAGCATTGATGAAACTGTAGACGTTTATTTAGCATTTGTCTCAAGAATTGTTCTAGCTGAAAATTTAATAATCCATGCCACGTGTAGGCCTAAACATTGCATCAGGAAAACGAAGTTTCAAAATATGTTTTTCAGGTAGAAAGCAATATAGAAACAGATGTACCTTTTTTAATTTCGACCATATATGATTTGGTGATTTTTTAATGAAATCGAATGTACCATTAATGAAATTTAAACATTAATTCTGAAAAATCTAAAAAAAATTAAAATTTGGGCTTCCAGGTGCACGAGATTGATATTTTTAGAATCTATGTGCAAAATTTGGAAATCTAAATCATTCCCGTTTTTCCGGTATGCAATCAACAAGTTGACATGTTTTGATGCGAACAAACGAACACATGAACAACACAACCCTACTCTCTCTTATTATATAGATAGTACCATCTTATAGATCTAATTTTTCTGAACACAACCATATGCATAACTCAATATGTTCAAAAATGTGACTTATCAACTTGTGTCATCTACCCACAGAGTTCTTCTGGTAACTAAATTAAAAATTTTGTCACATTTGGCATTAAGTTTTCACATTTTTTGGCACAAAAAATGATTCCAATAATATAATAAATCAAATCAAATTGGTTTTTATTATCCATGATAACATGAAACAGCTGTTATATAGCTAAGGTGAACGTTATATTTTCGAGCTCAAAATTTAAGTGGTTTTATTCTCTATTTTGTGAATTTAACGTTTTTTTTATGTTTTTACAAAAGTTTTACTATCAATCTATCAAAATTTGAAATTGTTTGTTTTATTCTAACCTATACTCTCAGATTGTGATTTGGTGTAGAAAATTGAAATGGACATAACCTATGTGTAATATTTGCACAATTTGAAACTGAATCAGGAAATTGAAAAAGTTTTGGGCAATAGCCTGTTTTTTCTTTCCCGATCATTATATTGTTTGTGGTAATCTAATAAATAAATAATAATTAACAGGGCACAAAAATTCAATCATACAACGCTAAATATTATAACGCTACAATTATTCATAAGCATAGTTTTATTCAGAAGCAAAGTACTTGTGACTGTATTAGCATGATTCAGAACTGGGCTGAATATACGGTAGCAAATATTACGAGAAGTACCTAATTCCTGATTCACCAAAACAAGTGCAGATCACCATGTACAACGGCCTGTAAACAACTGAACAATGGACAGTTGATAACTGTCTATTTTTCTATTTTATAAACAATCGAATTCATTTCTGGTCAATTATGAATTTAATAGAATCTACCGCGCAGGCGCCAGCAGGCGCCTAAACCCAAAAAATTTATGATTCATATAAGCATAATTCTATTCAGAAGCAAAGTATTTGTGATTCTGCACGATTCAGAAAACATTCCAAGAAGAAGATCGTCAGTCGTTACAATATTGACCCTATTGGAAACCCCCCCTCACTACAATGACAAGGACGCAGTCTGCGCAATCTCCCCCCCCCCCAACGTTACCAATCCTGTACAGTGTCATACTGTACATTAGTTTTTGCTTTCACCTTTCTTCCAATTGAATACTTGTACCCTATTACTACTTCAAAGAAAGTAAATGTAAATGAAAAAAAGTGAACAGAGAATTGGCTTATCTTGGAAATCTTGCAGTATACTAAAATTATTTTTTTATTGTGCAAAATTTTTAGCATGTTGAAGCATGAACATATCATTCATATTATCCAATAACTTACTTTTCTCGAGAATTTAGGAACGATTGGTGTTTTTCTAATTACAGTATAAGAAAAAAACATGTAAAACTTGATCTCTCCAAAACTAAATTTTTCCCGGGTAGATCATGTAAAGTTCTTGGGTTGGGTTGAATTGCCTGCCATGCATGGCCCAACATGGATAATAAAGAATTCGATGAGAGAAGAATGACCATGTTCCAAATAGCTGTACAAATAGAATATAGTACAGATTTCATGTGATATTGAAATGAAATGGGAATAAATAATAATATAAATGTCAAACTACTGTATAAACATATAGAATAATAGAGCATATTATATGAATATAGTATTAGTATATAACATAAAACACAATAGCGCAGACAAGAAGACAGGCAATATCTCATTGAACAAAATCAATCAATTGTTTCGACAACCGAAAACCAGTTTTCCGGTGTGAGTGTGTGTACTGTATAATCATAGCAGTTGGGACTGTGTTAGTGAGTTCGACCACACTTTTTCGAAAGGCTAGTAGGGAATTGAAGCTTTCTCGATTTGTTCTTTGCAGTACTTCGTTCTAGCGTGTTTCGGACGCTATTTTCCAACCGATAATCATGAAAATGGTACCAAATTGTTCAGAAAGATTTGGACATCTGGCGCCGTACCGCCAAATTTTGATATCACTTATTAATTTTTTCCTATTGAACGTCAAACTTTGCCAAATTTTCTCCAAGTTCATCGAATTTTAAAGTCATTTTATAGTTGGAAAATTGGAATTTGGCGGTACGGCGCCAGATGTCCAAATCTTTCTGAACAATTTGGTACCATTTTCATGATTATCGGTTGGAAAATAGCGTCCGAAACACGCTAGAACGAAGTGCCTGTTTCAGCCCTTTTTCCGAATTATAACATTGCTCTTAAGTGATGAAATAATACATCAAATTAAAGAGACAACAAAGCTCTACAAATCTACGGTGAGCATTCATTTTTATGATGCATTGTTGGAGAGTTGTAGGGGTGGGGACTTTTGATATGTTCACCTCCTCACTACCCTAAACAGAACTGCGGGGTCAAAAATTGTCTTCCAAACTTTTCCCTCTATAACACTTTGTTGACTGGGCTACCAGTTGATTCTAATTAACAAAAAATCATAAAACAAATCCAAGTCAAAATCATCTGACATGGAACCAACTGTTACTCATACTCAGTTAGAGTTGGTTCCAAGTCAGATGATTTTGACTTGGTTTTGTTTCATGATTTTTTGTTAATAAATTAGAATCAACTGGCGCTCAAACCAACTTTTCGTTTCGGTGAATTCGATCATTAGAGTGCGACAAAACTGAGGTGTCAGAGACGAATCTAGTTCCATTACCAAACTTCTGAAACACCTATCACTAAAAAAAGGGCTTTAAGGGCTGGTTTCCGAGCTCAGGAGCTCCGCCCCATCTATGCAAAGTTTGATTTTAGTTTCCCAATAACCAGGCTTCAGATACAATTTATACAAAAAATTCCAAGTGGAAAAGATTGAGCATGAAAATCTCTACAATTATTTATGTTTTGTAACATTTTCGCCTAAAATCGAGAATCAGCTCGAAATTCAAGAACATATAAGATTGATTATTCAATTGCAAACTGCTGGCAACTGTTGATTCTATTAAATCATTCACTATGAAGAGATAGCAGACCTCGTGTGTCTCCAGAGTTATTGTCCTGTCACCAGCTGGCTTAGATCCTTGAATAGTAGACTTGAGATGCGCGTGAGCACTAGCGTCAGGCGTCAATTTTCAAAACGGCAAGGAAAGTTGTGTGTTTACGCCGCACCAGATTTCTTGTAAATTTAGAATCAACTGACTCTCAAATCAAGTTTTCGTTTTGGTGAATTCGGTCCTATTCTTCATTCATTCATCGGTTGATCAGCAGAATTTCTATAATCACTGGTCCAATTAGTGAATGATGAAATGCAACCCGATTAAAAAACATTCCATTCGATGAAGAGTGTGTGCACCACACTCGCACGCGCACGCACTAGTGCAAGCGAAGGGGGTCAACGATCTGGCGGGCTAAACCCAATAATCTGCACAATAAACATCGATGGCATTTTGGGAACCACTCGGAATGATCTCTCACTCACTCTCTCACTCTCTCTCTCTCTCTCACACACCTTCTCCCTCATACCACAGATTGCTCCATCCAATTACGTACCCCCCCCCCAGAACGACCACTCACAATTTGTGATTCTCCCAACCAATTTCTGATTTCGCTTTGTGCTCTTATTCTTCACACGCTCGCAGCAAATTGCCGTTCATTCCTCATGCCACATACTTCACCAAACAGGAATTGGTAGACGATTTTACTCTCACACGTTCCTCCTTCTCATGAGTGTGCCCTCTATTCCTCCACTTTTTGTGTAGTTGAGAAGTTGATATCGTGGTAATTATTCATCTCTATATAATTATAAAAATAAATGCCTGTTCGTGTGAGTTTGTTAGTTTGTTTGTTTCCTATAGACTCGAAAACTACTTTACAGAACGGCATGAAACTTTGGGAATATGTTGTGTGAATATTGGGGATGGTTTCTGACCAGAAATTTCAATATGGGGGCTAATAATTGACCGAGCGAAGTGAGGTCTAAGATTCAATCGACGGTTTGGCATTTCTCTTAATGTTTAAATGCTTTAATATTTATATGTTTATATGTTGCGCATTTACGGCGAAACGCGGTAATAGATTTTCATGAATTTTGACAGGTATGTTCCTTTTTTTATTGCGCGTCGACATATATACAAGGTTTTTGGAAATTTTGCATTGCAAGGATAATAATAAAGAAAGAAGGAGCCTTCTTCACACGCTAATATTGGAGTAAAATTCAAACTATAGAATTATTCATCATAAATCAGCTGTCCAGTGGATTATAATATTACCCGTTCAAAAACATCGAACATCTTGAAAATGTATCTTTCCATCAACGTTAGTAGACAGTTGACTATAATACTATCCATTCAAAAACATTGAACATCTTGAAAATGTATCTTTCCATCAACGTTGTAGACAGTTGCAGCCAGACCTGATAACAGCTCTCACACTCACATTCCGGGACGACACGTCACGGTACAATAGGACATAAAGCTCTATGTTTACTTAGGATTTTTCCTAGACATTTTAAATTATTGATGAATTATTTATTAATTTTTGAGAAAACATGACAGGTCAATGTAACTTACAGAGCGCGAGGTCTACTGTTCACAGAACTACTAGTTATATATTAGTCCTTTTTACAGACCTATGTATTCGAAATTGTCGGCCGAGCGTCGATATAACGTAGAACAGGAAGATCATCATGATTGAAGATCATGGTTGTGATAATATGATTTAGCATATTAAGAACTCACCAGCTGTAATAAACAAGTTACTTTGTGATAATAGTATATTTCGCACCTAGGGCCGAAAATGATACTTTTCTGGCTCGAAATCGGTTTTCAAGTCCGAGGCCGTAGGCCGAGGACTAGAAAAGATTGAGAGCCGGAAAAACATTTTTGCCCATGGTGAGAACGTTATTTTTCGCCACACAGAAAAATAAACAATATATATATGATAATAATTGTCTATTATAAGCACTTTCCGAAAGCAAAAGTGGAAGGTCATAGTTCTAGCAAATCTGAGGTAATCTGAATATCAAGAAATTGTCCAAGTATTTTTATTTTTTTATTCTGATATGTCTAAATAACCTAAAAGATCATGTCAATTAGTAAGAGGTTGAGTTTATACTTTTTATTCTCCCAAATCACCATAAGATGATATTATTATAAATGTTTCAATTATTGAATGATAACACAAATAATGAAAAGTTTTTGATCAGCTGTTTTAGCACATTTGAATTTTAGCCAATCTGAATGTCAACGGAAGTTTAGGTTAGAAGCTCTATCCTACTCTGAAAATCGAATTATTTGAATAGTTTATAATATATTATATCTTATCTGTATTTCATTCATCAAATAAAATGATAGTATATTATTACAGAATAATTTATTGAATTCTAGAAGCATAAATGATTCCGTTTATCCACCATGTTCCGTGATAAACGCTGTAGGCCTACTAGGAGGTTTGAGGTTAGATTCTATTATACTCTGAAAATTGAATTTGAATAGTTTATAATATCTCATTTGTATTTCATACATCCAAATAAAATGATAGTATCTTATTGCAAAAACTTATTCAATTCTAGTAGCATAAACTGATTCCTGTGTCATAAACTATTTTGTAAACACGTTCACATCAATCAGAATCAGCTGACTTCAAGGTTATTTTACAGCCCTAGGGCTGTAAAAATTTTACCGGCCTGGTCGGAAAACAATCACTTTCGGCCTCCATATGACGCACGTAAACCAGCTCATTACATCCAAGTGGGGCGAAAAATTGTTTACTGGTATTAAAACGAGAATTTTAAGCACATAGGAAGACCGTATTGAGATGTAAATAAAAATATTGATTGTCAGATATTTTTCATGATTCACTAGATAAAGTCAAGTGTGACATGAGATACATTGACTTTTTGGCGGTACAAAGTTCGCCGGGTAAGCTAGAATTAAATAAAAATACTAAGAAATTCTCAAAAACCAAAGATTTATTGATACTTAGTAAGACTGGTTCTGTCAAATTCTTAGTACTTTTATCTAATAATTTATTCCTTCATATTTCCCATCACAATTACTGGTGAAATTTAGTCCAGCATTCCTCATGAAAAGCATCAATGTTATTTTCATAACCTGATAAAGAGGAAGGATTGAATCAATTTTGTTGTCCAATGAACTTGACCTGTAAAAAGGTTCTAAAAATACGTATTCAAAATTTGAAGCTGATTGATCAATTCTCTCTCAAGTTATTGTTGAACATACAAACAGACGGACTACGTCTTTGGCCTCCAGTAAATCAAAAGTGAGAACCCGCTAACGTTCGTTCAATTATTTTGAACAATAGTGAACAGTTGATATCACATCAGATATACTTGTATCATCCAGAAGGCAGTGGTATTACAAGGCAAGGCGGTGAACCGGCAATACTGTCTCTTATCTTTCTTACAGTCATTATATCATAGAACTCACTGGTATCATCCAGAAGGCAGTGGTACTACAAGGCAAGGTGGAGAACCGGCAACACTGTCTTTTATCTTTCTTGCTGTCATTACAACGTGGACCTCACTTTTAAGAATGAAAGCTGATCTTACTTCAAAAGCCTCAATAACTAACTTTTTGTTGAGTTATTTTTGGTAAATAATAATAAATTAATTTATTCTTCCAATTCATACATTTCACATAATCAGAAATTATGAATAGTGCAGTAGATATATGACAACAACAACTTGCAAATTACAAAAAAATAAAGATAATAAAAATAATGCAATTACACGTTGTACAAAGAAATCACAATAATTAATTTACATCAAAAGAAGAATAAATAATTTCAAGTACCCCGAGGACTAAAAGTCCTGTTTGGGGCACTTGAATAACTTTCTCAAAAAATCTGGTGTGGCGCACTCACTCAACTTTCCTTGCCGTTATAAATATTGATCACTTCACTGACCCCTGTGTTCATGCGCATCTCAAGTCTACTATTCGTGTCGGATCCTTATATTGTAAGGACCTTAAGTTCCAAATTTCGTCATTTCGTTGATTGAGAGATAAGATATCGTGTACACACACACACACACATACAGACCAGTAACCAAAACCACTCTTTTGGACTCAGGGGACCTTGAAACATATAGAAATTTAGAAATTGAGGTACCTCAATTTTTTTGGAAAGCAATAATACTCTACTTACCTATGATAATAGGGCAAGGAAAGTAAAATTGATATTCTCAGAAAATGTTTGTTCTAATAGATCAACAATACCATGATGAATCTATTCTTTTAAATCTCATCGATCTATCTCTTACCAAATTTGAAATGTTCTGTCCCAAAAATTCAAACTTTAGACGCTCATATCTCCAGAATTAATGATTGAAAAAAAATGTTTCCTGGGAAAACTTTCTCATTTTGGTAGCTTGATAATATACAAATCGAAAAATTTTTAAAAATATATCACCAGAAGAAAGTTTATTTTTAGCCTTTACACAGCCTCAAGTTATTGTAGAACATACAAACAGACTGACTATGACATTGGCCTTCAGTAAGTCAAAAGTGAGAACTCGCTAACGATCGTTCAATCAATAAATATTCAACTGAGGCCGTAAGAATAATACCAATTGGAAACCGAATATGGAGCAATTTTTTTTTCAACAGCACATATTTTCATTCCTCTGTATATGGCTCTATTGCATCTCCTAAACAGTAGATGATTCTTCACTGTGTATACATGATATACCTACAATACAAATACGCATGAACAACAAAAACGACATAAATAAAATATTGGATCTGAAAATAAACCACATTGTTCTTAAGGCTCGAGGTGAATGATATATTCCACCCACGTCGCTGTGGAGTTGGAAAAGTATCTCATAAATGATAAGATTCTCTCTTTTTTCATCAAATTCCTCACTCATTCTCCTCTTCTCAACATTTTCGTCTCTCCATGAAACCTTTATCTCCCTCCCTCTGTCTTGCTCTCTCTCTCCCCTTATGTCGAGTGAGTAAACGTGTGTCAGTTCGGCTCCGTCTTCTAACAGATATTTCGTAGGGTTATACAGTTCAATTCACTTCAAATTATACATCTAGTTATTCAGTTTCTCGAGCTTAATTCAATAGTGAAATTATATTTTTGATTAACTCACACTCTTTTTATTTATCTTGAAAAAACATTCCTAAATCTTCAGTTCACCTTCTCGCCTATAAAAGTGTAAATCCACCTAACGGTACACGATGGTTCGACCGAATAGAGGCACACCGAAGAATGAGGTCAATGCTCCGAAGCCAGCTATTTCTGGAGCATTGTCCGAAGAGACCCTCCTCATTATTCGACAGCAAATCGAAGAGTCTGTCCACAGTGCTGTATCAATGGCTGTGAAATCTATTTTCGAGGAACTTCAGGCATTGAAGGAGGAGAACAAACAGCTGCACGATAGAATTCGTGAGCTGGAGGTGTCTTGTCACCTGAAGGTCGACGACCTCGAGCAATATGGGCGCCGACATTCTATACGTATTTTTGGGATCCCGGAGAGTGACAAAGAAGACACGGACCTGCTGGCGCTCGATGTCTTTAACAAGAAGCTGAACGTGCCCGTGACTTTGGCGGATGTCAACCGCTCGCATCGCGTTGGAAGGCGTCAACCACCTCAACAAGGGCAAGCTAAACCCAAGGACCGACCCATCATAGTTCGACTCTGCAGCTACCGGACCAGGAAGATGATCTTCGACGCTAAGAGGAAGCTGAAGGGTTCCGGCGTCACCATTCGCGAGGATCTGACTGCGGAGCGCCTCAAGATCCTCAACGCTGCGGCGACCGTCATGGGCATAGGAATGTCTGGTCATCGGACGGGAGGATCAAGATCTCTATCGGCGAGGGAGGATCCAAGAGGGTCCACACAGTCGAGAGGATGACCGACCTTCAAAAAATAAAGGTAAATTAATCATTTCAGGATTCGATTACTAAGGTGCCCTTCACTACAAAAATAGGAAATTCGTATTAAAACATTTCACAATAGATATACCTTGGCATTTTTCATGAGCTGGCTTTCTGTTCTATAAATGAATCTTTCCACTGCTATTTATGATTATGTATGAGGCAATTATTTCAAACTAAGGAGATCCACATTTGTTAATACTGATTAATAATTTATCTTGATATTAATTCCCAAAACTACGTTCAATGCATCAACTACTATACTCCAGAGGGTACTTAGAGAATCATTATCTCTATTCTTACTAATAATTATTACATCTCTTACCAAAATTATTTCCATAATTAATAATTTTCGAAATGCTGAATTTCAAATAAATTGGATGATTAACATACGTTATAGATATGGATGTAATCTATAGGTAAAGATAGTAATCTCTTCTATATTAGGTGTACATAATGATATCTCCTACTGTTGCCACAGCTCGAGCAATAGAAGCAAATGTGTGAAGAATTATTGATAGAACGGAGGGGGGTAGTCTGTTCATATGCTTATATAGGGGCTGTGTTTCATTTAATGTTATCTTAGACATTCATCACTAAAATATTACAGTTCTCAATTTACTACTTTTATTGTTATTGCAACTCCCAATAGTTAATTATACTTCTAATACTATATAATATTTTTCACACTTCACCGTTCAATCCTATTTAAAACTCATCTAAAATAATCTAGCACTTTCTCCATCGTCTCCTCTACTTCTTATTTTTCTTTCTAATTTCTCTTCTTGATCTTATATTTATAATGATTACTTGAATATTGTTGTTTGCGATGATGATTATTATTCTTTTCTATTCTTCTTCTTCTTCTTCGTCTTCTTCTTCTTCTTCTTTTCTTCTTCTTCTTCTTCTCTTCTTCTTCTTCTCTTTCTTTTTCTTTTCTTCTTCTTTTCTTCTTCTTCTTCTCTCCTTGATTAATTCAAGATCACAATACGATGTTCTATTTCTTATTCTATAGTTCAGTTTCATAAGTTCTTCTCAATTTGTGCACATTCCTTCTTTCTCTTCTTTTCTTCCCCATTGTTATCATTATTTTCCCTGTGATTTTTCACTAGCTATCCAGCATGTTCAAATGTTTATTTCTCTTTCTATATCTATTTATCTTCCTACCTTCTCTCTTTCTATCTGATTACCTTCTACTAGTATCCATATATTATATTATAATATCCATATATTTATCCATATAATATTCGATTCTTTCCACATTGAATCATACTATTCCTCTTCAATTTATGGGGATATTATTCATTATCAGTTGTATTATGTATCTTTTCTCATTGATAACTTTCTTCAAAGATTTTTCGTTTTTCTGCTGGCTTTTTCTTCTCTTTTTCAGTTTTTACTGGATCCCATTTCGCTCTATCTCCACCATGAACACGATCTTCCACTACTGGATTCCATCTCTCTCTATCTCCACTTGGACTCGATTTTCCACCACTGGATTCCATCTCTCTCTGTCTCCACTTGGACTCGATCTTCCACTACTGGATTCCTTCTCGCTTACCTCCACTTGGACCCGATTCTTCCACTACTGGATACCTACTCGCTCTATCTCCACTTGGACCAGATCTCCCACTACCAGTTCTTCCTCAATCTTCGTCTTATTCACCATTAGGATTATTCATCACCGGAACTCCACACATCTACATCTTATTGTGTTTAGTGAATTTTGTTTTGAACTAGTGCTTTAAATAGTGAAGGGAGCCGAACTGTCAAGGCATGCTGAATGCACTCGAATCAAGAGACTTTTTCATTTAGGTTAAGTTTTATCAGTTTCATCCCCATTTTCCCCGTCATGTGTTGTTCTGAGGTCGGTTCACGATTGGTCTGCTGCTTCCATGATGCCTCTCACTGACACGTCAGCTCGCTCGCCCTCAAGTAGGTATGATTATTTCAATAATAGTAATAATGACGCAGGTATGTTTCTAGCAAATAAGCTCCACTCTTTCAAAAAACTTTTCAAGGCTGCTCACCTTAACGTACAATCCCTCAGTTGCCACATTGATGAACTCAGAGCAATCTTCCGTTTTCAGGACTTCAATATAATCGGAATTTCCGAATCATTTTTGAAGCCTAGTATTTCATCAAATTTTGTTGCATTGCCTGGATATAATCTTTTCCGGAATGATAGATTAAATAAAGCTTGTGGGGGTGTAGCAATTTATGTGAAGAAGGTATCAAAACAAAAGTTTTAATCACATCTAAACAAGAGTATTGTTCCAGACCAGAGTTTATGCTACTTGAATTATCCTTATCTAGTACTGATAAATTACTCGTTGGTATCTGTTATCGCCCACCAAAAATAGGTCATTTCACAGATTTCGAAAGTGCCTTGCTTTCTCTTATGCCTTGTTATAACCGTATACTAGTTATGGGGGATATGAACACCGACTTGAACATGACAAATCGTAACTTTGACTACTTTCAACTGACTACAATTTTCCAATGCCTAAACATGACTATTTTACCTCTCGATCCAACTCATCATACTAATGAATCAGACACACTCATTGACCTTCTCATTGTTAGTGATCCCAATGAGGTTGTTCAAGCAGGCCAAATCTCAGTCCCAGCTATTTCTAGACATGATTTGATCTACTGTGTACTTTCCCATAAGATACCCAAGCCAGAACAGAAAATTATCACTTATAGAGACTTCAAAAACTTTGATGAAGCCGCCTTCCTGACTGATGTGGCTCAGACTCCATGGCATCAAATTGAAGCATTACCCTCAGTTGATGACATGGTCAAGACTTTCGAGAATTGGACTTTGACTTTGTATGACAAACATGCACCTTATGTGACAAGGAGGATTAATAGAAAACGACGAGTACCGTGGATGACTGAAGACATACTTAAGATGATGGGACGTAGAGACAAAGCACATAGAAAATTTAAAAAGACATTTGACTTGGACAGTTTGATAGAGTATAGGAGCCTTAGAAATAGGGTTAAACAGGAATTACGGAACTCAAAGATTAGGTACTTGAATTCGTTTATGACAAACAATAGACAAGACTCTAAATCACTTTGGCAGGGAATAAAAGAATTCGGGCTTGGCAAAGAGAAATCGAATCCACAAATTGACTTACCATTGAATAATATAAATGACCATTTCGTTTCACACTCTAACCAACGCGACGAAGTTGTCATTGCTAATCACATTGATGATCTTGAAGAGCAGGTTACAAACTTAGATTTACCAATCACTGATCAATTTCATTTCCATCCAATCTCAGAAGAAGACACTTTCAGAGCAATTCAACGTATTCATAGTAATGCTATGGGTGTAGACAAAATTCCTATTAAATTTATCAAGAAGATGTTATTTGCTGTTTTACCAACCATTACATACATTTTCAACAAGTCACTTGAAGAAGGCATTTTCCCTGAAAACTGGAAGTTTGCTCTGGTTCGCCCTCTAAATAAAGTTCCATCACCCAATAAAGTTGAGGATTTTAGACCAATCAGTATTTTACCTGCATTGTCCAAAGTGCTAGAAAGACTCATTCATGCTCAAGTTGTAAAATTTCTAGACAACAATAGTAAGCTTCATAACTTTCAATCAGGCTTTAGAAAATTCCATTCAACTGAGACAGCTCTGCTTCGTGTCACTGATGATATAAGGTTAGCTATGGACCAAGAAAATGCACCATCCTCACCCTATTTGATTTTTCTAAAGCATTCGATACTGTTGATCATACAGTCCTTCTGAATAAGTTGGCTATTCTTGGTTTCAGTCACAACTCGTTAGTTTGGTTTAAATCCTATCTATTAGGTAGGAAACAATGTGTATCTGTCGGTGACAAAAAGTCAACTTGGAAAAACGTTATGCATGGAGTACCACAAGGTTCAATTTTAGGCCCTCTCCTCTTCACTTTGTATGCTAATGACCTTTCTTCCATTATCAAATTCTCCAGTTTCCATACTTATGCAGACGACCTTCAAATCTATTTAAGCTGTCCCATAACAAAAATTAATGAACAGTTGGAATAATGAATCAGGATATCAATTCGATAGTGGAATGGACAAAGAAAAATGGCCTTAAGCTTAATCCCATCAAAACACAACCCATTATAATTGGATATTCTCGTCTTATAAACAATATTGACCTTGAATCGATTCACAAAATTAGTGTAGACGGTAATGACATTCCTTACTGTAGCTCAGTTAAAAATTTAGGCATTATTATGAATAATACTCTTGACTGGTCAGAACAAGTGAACAAAACTTGTAAAAAGGTATTCTCAGCCATGCATGCATTGAAGAAAATGCACGATATCCTCCCTAGAAACATTAAATTATTATTGGTTCAATCTCTCATCTTCCCACATTAATGTATTGTAATTCTGTTCTTAACGATATGCAAGTCACTCTGAATGATAAACTACAGCGTTGCCAAAATTATTGTCTACGTTTCGTCTACTCTCTCCAACGCCATGATCATATCACCCCAGCCCACATTGCTAGTTCAACATTAAAGCTTCCCGATCAGAGGCTTTTTCGAATAGTCAAGCTTGTTAGAGATATCTTGATATACGGTAATCCGAACTATTTTAAAGATGATTTCAATTTGTCTCTGAAGGTAGGAGGATAGATGCTTCACATACTAGAACCGGAGAAAGTACTTTAAGGATACCCAATCATCGAACTACTATTTTCACAAAATCCTTCTTAGTCAGTGCCTGTCGTGCATGGAATGCACTTCCTGTTTCTATCAGGTCCATCGAGAGCCGAGCGAGCTTCATCCTAACTTTAAAAAAACATCTTTTGGAACAAATGACTGAAACTGTCCGGCCCTAGAACGATCACATGACATCCATCCCCCACCCATCCCACAAATACAACCTTTAAACCATGTTATAGAACGAATTGTATATATATATATATATATAAACTCATGTTATTTCAATTATCCACTGCATAATGCTGTATATTACTGAAAGTTGATAACCCTGATCTACTTTCAGCCTACTTCATTTTATTAATCAATTATTTGATCTTATCTACCTATCTTCTTCTTTTTCTTCTTCTTCTTCTCTTCTTCTTCTTCTTCTTCTCTTCTTCTTCTTCTGCTTCTTCTTCTTCTTTTTCTTCTTCTTCTTCTTCTCTTCTTCTTCTTCTTTTTCTTCTTCTTCTTCTTCTTCTTCTTCTCTTCTTCTTCTTCTGCTTTTTCTTCTTCTTCTTCTTCTTCTTCTTCTCGCTTCTTCTTCTTCTTCTCGCTTCTTCTTCTTCTTCTTCTTCTTCTTCTTCTTTTTCTTCTTCTTCTTTTTCTTCTTCTTCTTCTTCTTTTTCTTCTTCTTCTTTTTCTTCTTCTTCTTCTCTTCTTCTTCTTCTTTTTCTTCTTCTTCTTCTTTTTCTTCTTCTTCTTCTGCTTCTTCTTCTTCTTCTTCTTTTTCTTCTTCTTCTTCTGCTTCTTCTTCTTCTTCTTCTTCTTCTTCTGCTTCTCCTTCTTCTTCTTCACGCTTCTTCTTCTTCTTCTTCTTCACGCTTCTTCTTCTTCTTCTTCTTCTTCTTCTTCTTCTTCTTCTTCTTCTTCTCTTCTTCTTCTTCTTCTTCTTCTGCTTCTTCTTCTTCTTCTGCTTCTTCTTCTTCTTCTTCTTCTTCTTCTTCTTCTTCTTCTTCTTCTTCTCTTCTTCTTCTT
>NC_052512.1:28899160-28915725 GCF_014356525.2 Nilaparvata lugens
TTTAATTCCACTTTTGGGATTTCTACCAGGTTGGCCCACATAACAAGCATTACAATCACCACATTTTTAAGTTTGTACACCCAACTTTTATCCCAAATATCAATTTTGTCTTCATAGACAATTTAGAATCGGTTTGATCTTGAAAGCAACATGAAATACATTCCTCTTCAATTCCTTATCCGATACAAGGCCTAGATATGGGACTTCAATTCCTTCCTATCTTATCAGATACAAGGCCTAAATTAATATGTGATTGTTATCCAAGTCTTCTCCTCACAGTTTAAGCCGACAAAGCTTGAATTGATTGAATTTTGTCTATTAATTTCACTCAATAATCTGTCCACCATTCTTTCTTCATACCCATTTGTGACAGCTATCTGTTTAATTTTAGTGATCTCAATATCAAGATCATGATGGCTCATAGGTATTGTTAGTGCTCTATAGACCATGCTATTGAAAGCAGCAAGTGCTGGACTAGAAGGTAAACCTTGTTCCGCGAAGGTTCATTTTAAAACTTGACCTACTGAAATGTTTGAGAATTAAAAATAGGCCTATAACCATCCTCGGTTAATTAATAATCCTATGCTAAATTTCAAGTTAATCAGTCAAGTAGTTGAGACGTGATGATGCGTCACACATAATTTTCTCATCCCGTACGTGTGTATAAGCCAGTTCTATCATTCATTATTGATTGATTGATTGATTGAGTACTTTATTTATGTAGATTACAATATATACTGGCTTATACACGTATATACAATAGCTTACAATACAGCAAAAATTATAGATGAATTTACATATATAGACTAAGAAAATAATTATTGAACTGTATATGATATGAAAAAGCAGTTTGTAATATAATAACTATAGATAATAATATATGTTATGCATACATAAATTGGCGGAGCTTTGGACATATCAATGTCCATTCTTCGGAAAGAATATTAAAAATATCCTCCCCACTAACTCTCTACCAAAAGTATTATAGTAGAGATAGTCAGAGTATATACATAGAATCAGGGAGAGCCACTTCCTTCCAGCTATACGAAGTAATAAATAATATCTCCAGGTGATATTCTAGTGGAAACCCGACAATGAGATAGTGATATTCCTTGGGGAGAGATGGCGCTCCATGAAATATCGAGAGTAATAGACCTTTCTCCGCCATTTCTCTTATCGCTGAAGCTGGTGAATGTGGTGTTGATAAAATTGTAGCCACAGAAGATGTAGAGTGAAGTCCACGTTATATTAGCAGTGGAGAAAGATAACAGAGCAACGTTGCCGATCCTCTGTCTTGTCAATGCCTCCCATAGACGGTAGCTGATACAGGTTTATTGGTGTAATATTAACTGTTTATTCTTGTTCAAAATAATCAATTATATTTTATTGAGCAAGGAATTGAATTTCTCAATAATTGATACTGCCATACCAACTCTACCAAGCTAACTCTACTCTACTTACTTGATCGAGTAACTGTCTTCACTAAAATTGAGAAGAGTAGGTAAAGTGTGTTGTATATGGTGAGGACCACGTTATAAAAGCAGTGGAGAAAGAAAGAAGATCAACGTTGCCGATCCTCTGTCTTGTCAATGCCTTCTATAGACGGTAACTGATTCAATATTAACTGTTCATTCTCGTTTAAGGCTGTACAAAGGCTAATAATGAATTTTTTACTCGTGATATTTTTCAAAGTTTTTCGATTTACAGTATATCATCAAGCTATTGAAATAATAAAGTTTTCTCAGGAAACCATTTTATTTCCGATCATTACTTTTTGAGATATGAGCGCCTAAAGTTTGAATTTTTGGGACAGAACATTTCAAATTCAGTGAGAGATAAATCCATGAGATTTGAAGGATAGGTTCTTCATGGTATTGTTGATCTAGTAGAACAAAATTTTTCTGAGAATATTAATTTTTAAGATAGTTATTCAATAAACTAAAGATAACCAAATATAGTTTTTAGTTGTGCTATTCTTGGTAAATTGAATAACTTTTTCAAAAATTGATATTTCCAGAAAATTTTTATTTTATCAGATCAACAATACCATGGAGAAACCATCCTCTGAATCTAATGAACTTATATCTTACCGAATTTGAAATGTTCTGTCCCAAAAATTCAAACTTCAGGCGCTCATATCTCAAAGAGTAATGATCAGAAAAAAATGTTTTCTCGAGAAAACTTTCTCATTTTGATAGCTTGATGATATACAAATCGAACAGCTTGGGAAAATATCACCAGTAGAAAGTTTATTTTTAGCCTTTGCATAGCCTTAAAATTATCAATTAATTTCATCAATTTATTTATTTATTTATTCATGGAGACAACAGGTAAAACCCCATTTTGCCTCCTTCACACTGTACAATAATTTCCAACATAATACAATTCTCAATAAGAAGAAGATAGAAAATAATAAATTATAAAAATAGCTAATTATAAATTTATGAACTTTAAATTAAGAAATCATCAAACAAGAAATTATATTTTTCAAAAATTTCATAATGATGGAATATTTTGTAAATTAATTATTAATTCTGCATTGTTAAAAGACGATCTTGCAACAGAGCAAAGCGAGAAAGAGATAGCGCTTTCCGCTCTGTTAAATGATAGACAATGATAGCAACATCATTTAACGTGGACCTCAATATACAGTAGTTGAGGCATTTCAATGCGGAAAGGTAAGAATATGTATGACTAGCCGGAATCCTGTAATCTGCAAGTAGTGTCTATTTTGAAACTTGACGTAATAAAATCTTGAACAATTAAAAATAATCCTATAACCATCACCCGTTAATTAAGAATTTGAATATACATTCAAAATTTCAAGTTAATCAGTTGAGTAGTTGAGACGTGATGATGCGTCAAACATGATAATATTCTCCTATTCCGTACGTGTATGAGCTAGTTCTTCCTCTTATAGTACTAGCCGTCAGGCTCGATCGCTCGCCGTATCCGTCTAACCAGGACCCATTGGACCCCCGACTGGATCGTCCAAATATGAGATCAGCGGGCTCGTTTCGATCGCCTGCATTTTTCATTTGAGCATGCTTTATTCCATCAGGAAGTCAAAGTACTGAGAAAACGCAGAAAAGCTAAGAAAAACGTTGGAAGAACGCTGATTTTGGGCGTATCTTTGATGAAACATTGAAGTGATCACAAAAGTTTTAGACCCTAGCTAAACCTCTGTACCGAATTTGAACATTTTCTGTCTATTATACTTGATGAAAGAACTGAGAAAACGCAAAAAAAACGGTAATTTTGGGCGTATCTTTGGCGTTATTTCAAATTCCTTCTAACACAAAATTATTATACACCCTTGCTTAGCTTTTGTACTAAATTCGAACAATTTTCTGTTCATTTGTTTTCGATAAATCTGAGAAAAAGCAAAATAACGCTGAAAAAACGCTAATTTTGGGCGTATCTTTGACTTTATTGCAAATTCCTTCTAATACAATATCATTACACCCTATCTGAGCTTTTGTACTAAATTTGAACATTTACTGTTTATTTGTTCTCGATAAAGCTGAGAAAACGCTGGAAAAACGCAGATTTTGGGCGTATCTTTGGAATTTTTTTCAAATCCGTTCATAGTGCGTTCTTTTTCTAATCCGTTCTTACCAAATTTGAACTTTTTTGGTCTGGTAGATTTTACTTTCCTTGCCCTATTACCATAGGTAAGGAAAGTATTGCTTTCCGAAAAGAATTAAGGTACCCCAATTTCTAAATTTCTATACGTTTCAAGGTTCCCTGAGTCCAAAAAACTGGTTTTTGGGTAGTGGTCTGTATGTGTGTGTGTGTGTGTGTGTGTGTGTGTGTATAAGTGTATGTGCGTCTGTGTAAACGATATCTCATCTGACTTGAAATTTGGAACTTGAGGTCCTTTCACTATAAGGATCCGACACGAACAATTTCGATCAAATGCAATTCAAGATGGCGGCTAAAATGACGAAAATGTTGTCAAAAACAGGGTTTTTCGTGATTTTCTCGGGAACGGCTCCAACGATTTCAATCAAATTTATACCTTGAATAGTATTTGGTAAGCTCTATCAACTGCCACAAGTCTCATATGTGTAAAAATTCCAGGAGCTCCGCCCCATCTATGCAAAGTTTGATTTTAGATTCCCAATTATCAAGCTTCAGATACAATTCAAACAAAAAATTCTAAATGGAAAAGATTGAGCATGAAAATCTCTACAATTAATGTTCAGTAACATTTTCAACTAAAATTGAAAATAAACTTTAAATTCGAGAAAATGTGATTATTCAATTGCAAATTATCGTTGATTCTATTAAATCTTTCACTATGAAGAGATAGCAGACCTCATGTGTATCTCCAGCGTTATTGCCCTGTCACCAGCTGGCACAAATCTTTGAATAGTAGACTTGAGATGCGCGGGAACACTAGCGTCAGGTGATCAATTTTCATAACGGCAAGGAAAGTTGTGTGAGTGCGCCACACCAGATTTTTTAGTTCTGCGAGTGAGTGTGTGAGTGAATTAGTGAGTCAGTCAGTGAGTGAGTGCCATTTCGCTTTTATATATATATATATATAATATATATATATATATAGATAGATAGATAGATAGACTAGTGAGGTAAAAAAGTGGAAAATGGACACAAGAGTTAGGTAAAATATTTGAAGCTAAAACGAGTTAGCTTCCATGCAAAGTATAGAAATATGAATTGTTCAGTATTCTCCGTGTTCCCCATTAAGAAGAACAAAAGTAATTTATAGTTAATGGCATGCACTAAAATGTTGCAGCTTCAAGGTATTTGCATGTAAAGTTGTTAGTCCTTGAATTTTCCTTCCGTCGTCTTTTCATGCTCTCTCTTCCTATTCTATCCTTACTTCTTTCATCCACCAATCCTTTCTAATTACATTATGTCCTCCATACATTATACTCAGTCACATACAATTTATATATTCATAAATTCAATATTAATAGTATTGAGTAAGGAGTAATGGAAATTCTAGAATACTATAGATCTATTATATACATTGACACTCTACTTTATTAACATTTTCTCACTCCATCACCCGTTCCCTCTGTTTTTCTAACACTCACACACTCATTCTATCTCACTCTCCTCGACTCTCTTACTCTCTCAATCTCTCTCTCGTTTGGTAGAGAGTTAGTGGGGAGGATATTTCCAATATTCTTTCCGAAGAATGGACATTGATATGTCCAAAGCTCCGCCAATTTGTGTAGATGCATAACAATATAATTATTATCTATAGTTATTATATTACAAATTGCTTTTTCATATCATGTCCAGTTCAATAATTATTTTCTTAGTCTGTATTATGTAAATTCATCTATAATTTTGCTGTATTGTAAGCTATTGTATATAAGTGTATAAGCCAGTATATATTGTAATCTACATAAATAAAGTACTCAATCAATCAATCAATCAATCAATCTCGTGGGTTAATTGGCAGAGGGGGCTCTTATTGTCCCAACTTCGCTTACATCTCTTGTTGACCGAGCGAAGTGATGTCTAAGATTCAAGTCGATGGTTTGGAATTTCTCTTGAAGTTTATATGTTTATATGTTGTGCATCTACGGCGAAACTCGGTAATAGATTCTCATGCAATTAGACAGGAATGTTCCTTTTTGAATTTCGTGTCTACGTATATACAAGCTTTTTGAAAATTTTGCATTTCGAGGATAATATAAGAGGAAAAAGGAGCCTCCTTCATACGCCAATATTGAAGTAAAAATCAGACTATAGAATTATGCATCATAAATCAGCTGTTTAGTGGACTATAATACTACCCGTTCAAAAACATCGAACATCTTGAAATTGGAAATTTTGCATTTCAAGGATAATATAAAGGGAAAAAGGAGCCTCCTTCATACGCCAATATAAGAGTAAAAATCATACTATAGAATTATTCATCACAAGTCAGCTGTTTAGTGGACTATAATACTACCCGTTCAAAAACATCGAACATCTTGAAAATGTATCTTTCCATCGACGTTGTAGATAGTTGCAGCCAGACCTAAAAACAGCGCTCACACTCACATTCCGGGACGACACGTCACGGTACGATAGGACAGAAAGCTTTATGTTCATCTAGGATTTTTTCTAGACATTTCAAATTGATAAATTACTTATTAATTTCAACAACAGGTCAATGTAACTTACTGAGCGCGAGGTCTACTATTCACAGAACTACTAGTACTGTTATAATGTGCAAATAAATTACATTTATCTATCTATCTATCTCTCGCTCACTCTTACTTACTTTACTATTCCATTCACTCTATGGATATTTCTATCTTTATGAAAATTGAAAATGAGTTGCGACTTATTCGGATAATTTTATTACATCATTTTTTAAATTTTCATAGAGAAATGATGAAAATTCTTAGTTTTACAATAGATAATTCATAGATCAATTACATATGTGTGGAAATAAGCATTTTCAATATGTTAGACTATACACTCCGCTTATGACAGTATTTATAGACTCGCACACATACATCGATTTTTGTTCGTAGGATATTCCTTATGAATTCTACTAGCAGGAACCCGTGCTCTGCAAGGATCTATTTTAAAACTTGACAAACTGAAAACTTGACGTAATGGAATTTTGAAGAATTTAAAATAGGCCTATAACCATCCTTGGTTGATTAAGAATCAATTTTTAAAATTTCAAGTTAATTAGTCCAGTAGTTGAGACGTGATGATGCGTCAAACATAATTTCCCTATCCCGTACGTGTATAAGCCAGCTTTTTACTTCATCAAGGATATAGTTAACGACTGCAAGAGATAGGACTGTGGAACAGAATAGTGGTGAAACTAGATAGCGCCAGAAGTCTCTCAAACACAATAGTAGGTACTGCATGATTTTTTGAAAGTGATTTGAAAAAAATTTTTAAAACAACCAAATAGATTCAGACCAAATAAAGTGAGATACATTGACTTTTTGCCGGTACAATGTTCTCCGGATGAGCTAGTTATTACCATAAATGGTTGAAAACTCTCTCAATAACTGGAAAATGTTGAAAAAAAATTATTCGCCTCATGAAAGAGAGTTGTTCATATTGCATCACTCACTGAAGAATGACCGAATAATTTACATTTTTTTTGAATTTAGCTTAGCTTATATTTCCTGGACCATCTATTGACAATCAACAACTATTAAAACATTGAATTCATTTTTGAAACACCTATTTAACCTATCTATTTTTTTATTCAACACTTTACTGATAGATATTACTACCAATTGATTGAGAAGAATATGTTTTTGGAATGATGAATGCTGCTTGACTAAGCACATGGGAAGTCCGTATTGAGATGTAAATGAATATATTGATTGTCAGATAAATTTCATGATTCACCGAATAAGGTCAAGTGTGGCATGAGATACATTGACTTTTTGGCAGTACGAAGTTCGCCGGGTAAGCTAGTTGTAAATAAAGCTTTATCATTAATGGTCAAAGCTGAAAAAAGACAGGCTCAATCACCAGGAATACTACAGATTCTATGAGGGTAAGCCATTAATTTCCATTATGACAATTGTCATAGTCATTCTATGAGGGTAAGAATTAATTTTAGCCAGTAAGCCATTAATTTTGAGTAGTTCAATCACAACCAATATGTACACTGAATACATTATGAACAATCAAAAGGGTATGAAATTTATTAGCTACAGAATAAAAAACTTTAGATTGCAGTGATTGAAGTAACTGACGCCGACTATACTACAATATGAATAACCATTTAGATCAAATTACTCACATCTCTCATCAACTTGTACTTTTTATTCAAAAAATATTAACAAAAAAAAAGTTGTATTGATTGAACTCACGGCTAGTACTCAAGTTTGTTTTTTTTCTGGCCGTGCTACAAATAAATGTAGGTATATGTTTGACATTTCGTTTTTGTAATCTTGTTGTCTATAGAGAAAGTTTTCAATGTGGTTTTTGATGGCAATAAAATTTGAATTTGAAAAAAGAATTATCAACAAATTCCTAACCAAAGAAAATATCTGTGCTCTGTTCTAATCGGAAAGTATGAGACTACAGTCATATACAGCTGATAGAAGGCGCAAACCGAACTGGCCAAGCATACAACAATGGAACTCACACGTGGCAAGCTTGCGCTCTCGATTGATGCAAAATTAATTCGATCAGCTGATTGATAAAATTATTTTTAGCTTTCCAATGATTACAACATAATATGTTGAAATATCATGTGTCAACTATCTCAGTTCCATATGGCGTTCACCTTACGATGTTCAAAATCTTACTTAATAGGATCCTTTTTCATCCTTTGAAACCCTTAGAGGCAAAATATCTCAAAATCTGAAGAATAGTTTGAAGAATATTTGTGCAAATTTTCAAGTCTGTAGGCCAATTAGTTTGAGCTGTAGTCTGATTTTACATAAAATTTTTCAAAAATGCCCTCTCCTGAACCCCGTTGTGATCCTGATCGGAATCTTTCTGCATAGTTTCAATTTTTTTTCGTAGCTGAACAAAAAAGTTCGTCATGACTTTGCTGTGCAATGAGCGGTTAAAAAGTACAAAATTCTTGGGGGCCCCTGCCTCCTCAGGGGGGCAAGTTTCTGAAAATCCTTTCTCAGTGGATGTTTTGAAGCTACCATAAACAATTGTGCGAAATTTCAAGTTTTTAGGCTCAGTAATTTGGGCTGTGGTGTGATTTCAGTCTGTCGGAGCTCAGCCTTTTATAGATATAGAAGATTAGATTTAACAGAACTTGACAAACATCATCTGTTTGAAATCATCTGTTCAATCCAATAGAATTCATAAGGACGAACGAAAAACGATGTGTGTGTGTGCGCGCCTTAACGTGTTCGAACTCGATTTATACTTTTGCCTAAGGACTGTCGAAAAGATAAACAGAATGATAAAACATCATACTCTACTTCAGAAATCTAGTATTTTAGCGGATATCCATAACGATGAGAAAGGACTATTTCAATCCCAGGTTCAGTAAAGTTGGTTTCAAGTTATTTAAGAGTATTTCAAATTCATGCCTAGAATCAACTATATGTCTGCCAAGAGTCGAGAAGTAGGGATTAAGCTCCAAGAGATATTAGATAGTATATTATAATATTAAACTTAGAGCTATTTTGAATTGAATCGGGAAGTAGGAATTTAGTTTCAAATATATAATATCGACTGGAACAATTCTACTGTCTGATTATTATTCAACGAAAAACCTAAATAAATGTTGCAAATCACCCCGAAGACTTCTGCTACTGCAGACATTGACAACAGGGTTAACAGCTAGATGGAAATTCGATGAGAACCACTATCCAAAAATTAGTTGCCAGCCCCGGGAATCGAACCCGGTACCTCCCAATTGCTAGTCAGGAATGCTTACCCTTACACCAAACTGACAATCTCTGGATAGCAGCGCTCATTTTATACAAAGCCATAACGGCCAACCAGTTACAGATGGAATTAATTAATTCTACTGTCAAATGTGGACTTATTTTCAGTTCAATCAATAATAATAATATAATATATAATAAATTTTGACTTTATTTCTGCGTTAAAAAAAATACACAGAGTAAGGATTTGGTTTCAGGATGGAAATTCGGTTATATTGGATTGGAAAGTTCTACTGTTAGGAAATGTGGAGATACTTTGAATCTAGATTATGATTCCATATTTACATTTCCTGGATTGGAATGAACACAATTCAACGTTTTTCTGTGAAATAATGCTATATTACTCGAGCTTCTGTTAATAGTTATGCACCAGTTGGCTCCAAACTGATATTTTCAGCATCTAGTACCAGGAACTGTTTCTTTTGAATATCTGTTAGTTTATATCTTACTTTAATTTTTTCCACATGTTATTGTTATCTGGAATTCTGGATGGGCCATGATTATGTTATTGGGAGTGACTTTCTGGAAGAGATGAGAAATACTAATTTGTCTGTTTTCCAGGAAGAGAACTCGTAGACGACTTTCAAATAGATCATTTGATAGGATACAATTCTACCAGTCACCATCGACTGAGACACAAAGGCAAATCGCATCGCCGCCATAAACCTCACTTGTCAGGTAAAGATGTCTGCCACATAAAAGCCCACAGAATCCTTACATCCTCCACCAATCACATCATCAACAACACTCTTCAGTGAGGTCCACGTTATAATGGCAGTGTAGAAAGGAAGCAGAACAACGTTGCTGATCCTCTGTCTTGTCAATGCCTTCTTCAGAACGAAGCTGATACAGGTTTACTGATGTAATATCAACTGTTCATCATCGTTTCAAATAATCAATATAATATTGAATGAAAAAGACTAAGAAATTGTCAACTTTTTGTGTAGTTGAGGAGTTGATATTGTGGTAATTATTCATATTGAATGAAAACATTTTATTATATTTTTCAATATTTTAATAATAAGTTTTCATAATAAAGATGATTTTTTTTGTAAATTCAAATTCAAATTTCAAATTTATCCACACTCATAAATACATATACAGAAATTAATTATTGATTCTACATTGTTGAAAGATGATCTGGCAACAGAGCAAAGCGTGAGAGGTAGCTCTATCCGCCTTGTTGAATGATAGACAAGGATAGCAAGAGCATTGCTAATTAAACACTGCCATTATAACGTGGACCTCACTATATCAACAACATTTGACAGAGTTGAGCATAATAACAAGAAAGTGATTTCCAAAATAGTGTCGAATAGATGCACTCATGTTGGAAATTACTCTGATAATACATTTTTGTTTAAATGCTAGTGAATTGATAATATTATTGAACAAAGATCGAAATTGAATGCTGTAATTTACCCCGAAGACTTCTGCTACTGCAAATATTGATATTAGGGTAAACAGCTAGAAGGGAATTCGATGAGCGCTACTATACACTACAAACATTGTCAGCCTGGGAATGACAAATAATAATTGTTGAATAGTAGCGCTTATCGAATTTCCATCTAGCTGTTCACCCTGATGTCAATATTTGCAGTAGCAGAAGTCTTTGGGGTGATTTACAGCATTCAATTTGGATTTTTGTTCAATAATAATTACTTAAAAACTGTTTGAGAACGTTTCTATCCTACCTGAGTAGCCAATAAAAGGCTAGAAACGTGTTGACACTGTTTCCAGGTACAGTACTCTATATATACGTCTTTTACAAATGTGTGGGTGCGTTCAGACTTATGCACCACTAACACGTGTATTCCACTTTTCATAAGCTGGAGCTGATCTGCATTCGGAAAGAGACAGTTAAATACAGGCATAGTGAAACAATAGCATAAATAGATATCCCAGGGTATAGGGCGTTTATGTCGCAACTTTTACTGTTATCTCAAGCCGATAGTCCACGTAGTTCTTTCCCGTGAAGCTTTATGACGCTGGTAGTCTCTCATATTGTGCCGTTCATACACTCTTACCCGGTCAAAACAGTAAAAATCGACAATAATCGACTGTAATCGGCTTCAGATAACAGTAAAAGTTGCGACATAAACGCCCTATACCATGGGATATCTACTCACGCTATTGTTTATCTATGATACAGGCATCATTAGCAAAGCATCAGCTGTTGAACATTGGAATTCGCATGATAAGGTGCATAAAGATATACGCGCCGCGAACATGATCAATTCACTTTCAATCAGCTGATGCCAAGCTTTTCATATCTATATCTTATACCGTTTCTGTAAAAATACAGATATAGTCAGCTGATTAAAAGTGAATTGCTCATGTTCGCGGCGCGTGTATCTGTACGCACCTTAATGATGTCTGTCTTCTACTCTTCCTGTACGAATACAGATCGGCTCCAGCTAATGAAGAGTGGAATGCGCATAAGTTCGTGGAGTTCGTGGAAGAGTTCGTGGCGCATAAGTCTGTACGCACATTCACATGCAACCCTCACATTTGTAGAGGACGTGTCTATAGAGAACTTGAAAACGGTTTCAGAACGTTTCTAGCCATTGGCTACTCAGGTAGCTAAATCACAAGCTCGAAAACTGGCACTATATGTATCATTTCACAAACTTGGTGTACCCTTTCCTAATTCCTGGTATGTGGTATCGGTGTTAGTTGTGTGGCGTTCTGGAATGCTGTGTCCTAGTAAAAATGTTGAATCAGTAAAAATGTTGGCTGCAGTGTCTGATGTCGTTAGTGCTGTCTAATTCATTCCAATCATTCAGTGTACTTTTTCCATCACTCGTTGTTGTTGTTCTTCTTCATCATCTCCTCCTTCTTCTTCTTCTTCTTCTTCTTCTTCTTCTTCTTTCAAATCTCTCCGCAACACATCCTTTAGTGTCAGTGTTCTTCACAAAGCTATGTTCCATTGGTGTGAGGCTGCTGGATCTCTTGCTTTCAATGTTTGCCAGTTTGTTTTGATGTTTTTTCTTTTCAGCAAATTTTGCACGATCAGACAGCGGTCCAATCCGAATCTAGTGGATGAGAGAGAGAGAGAGAGAGAGAGAGAGAGAGAGAGAGAGAATTATTTTTTTGCGGTCAGATCGTTAGGATTGGAGCATCATTGCTTGCACGGTTTTCTGTTGGAAGGATAATGATTATTAACCGACGCAAAGCTGATGTCTTAGTTTCGACTCGATCGGCTTTTGTTTGTACCGCAGTTACAGTCTCTTGAAGGTGTCACAATTTGAAGAGAACCCATTCCGGATCCAGGTTTTTTATATTTTTGGCCTTATAACTTTTCAACGATTGACCATAGAGAAATAATAGCGTAAGTAGATATCCCATGGTATGGGGAACTTATGTCGCAACTTTTGCTGTTATCTCAAGCCGATTACTGTCGATTATTGTCAGTTTTTACTGTTTTGTTGGGGTGAGAGTGTATGAACGGCACAATTTGAGAGACTACCAGCGTCACACAGCTACATGGGAAAAAACTACGTGAACTATCGGCTTGGGATAACAGTAAAAGTTGCGACATAAACGCCCTTTACCATGGGATACGTTACCATCTACTTACGTTATTGTTTCTCTATGGATTGACTGACAAAATCCGTGCCAATCATGAGCTCATTGAGCATCATATTCTTTTCAATTTTATGTATTATATCATTATATTACGCATCTCCCTACGATTGTTGCAGCCGTTATAGTGTTGAGTGTAAAATCTTCAGTTTAACAACAATAAATCAATTGACAGAAATTTTGGGGTAACGTTTGGAGCACAATGTTTGACTTCGCAGATTTATTTGGACTACTTATAAGGTAAACATATCAAAAGTCATCATCACTACCCCTTGTGCTTGAGGGATGAAGATGGTTTAAAAGTTGCGTTTTTTCATTTCTGGCTCACACGCATGTATATTGGGAACAATGCATTTCAGCGACATGACTAACTGAACAAAAATGAAGCTAGATGAATTCCCTACAAGTTTTGTCGAGTAAAGTTTCATGATATCTTCTTCAGTTTTCGAGATATCTACTTTTAAAAGTGTGGAAGACAGTTTTTTCAAATTTTTGAACTTTCAGGGCTTATTACTCAACAACAATGCATTGAAAAAATGAGTACTGATTGTTGGGTTGTAGAGGATTTAATTAATTTTTCCTACAGTTACGTTGAAAAGTGGCCATTGCTGCACTGATTACAGAACGCAAAGAATCACTTTTCCGCTCTAGTGCGGGAAAAATTTTTCTGCACTCCAGATTTGCAACATGGCAACGCAATATACTTAGTAGGTTATATGGAACAACAGTGCAGCAAAATCAAAATGAAGTTGGTAACAGTGACTGCTGTGGCTGCTATAGTGAGCAGAGGTGCAACGAAGCACAACGCGCTAATTATTACTATTATATATTATAACCAACGACAACGAGGACTTTAGGATTTTAGGATTAAGGTTTTTATCAATAATAAAATTACACAGAAAAACATTTGATGGATTTCAGGCAATTTTATCCATAATTACCCACTGTTCATATTCAATGGTAACTGTAGGAAAAACTTAATGTGAAATACGTGCGCAAAGTTCCTCTGCTGCACTCAAGAAACCATTCCGCCCTCGCCTACGGCTCGGGCGTAAACGTTTCTTTCGGTGCAGCAAACTGACACTTTGCGCACTAGTTGCACAAATAACTATAGTCAGTTTTGATCCTGAATGGGTCGCTTTCATTTCACACGAATTCGAACTATTGTCAGTTCTCCCTTCAAGGTGTCATGAGTATGATCTTAGGAAACTAATAAGAGAACTAGAAATAATTGGATTTACTCCATCTCTGGTATGGCTGAACTCCAAATGCTTCGTTCAATAAAAACCACTATTCAATCAAGACACTCATTCAAGATGAGTTCCTCATCAATTCCATCGGCCTTCTCATATTTTCATGGGCTATTCCTGGCCTATTGTGTGGTACACGTTATAATGGCATTAAAGAAAGATAGCAGAACAACGATACCGATCCTCTGTCTTGTCAATGCCTTCAATAGACGGTGGCTCATACAGGGTAATTAATGTAATATTAACGGTTCATCCTAGTTTAAAATGATCAATTATATATTTTATCAAGCAATAAATTATGTTTTTCAATAATTCCATGATGAAGATGGAATATTTCGATCAGCTATCAATTCTACATTGTTAACCCTCAACTACAGGCTAGGCGCCTTCTGATGATATAACACGCGCGCGGCACTGAGTGCCGCAAAATATGTAAATTGTGTGTTTTCAAACCTTTCACAAACTTATTCCATGGAATTTGAGCTGTACATGGATTATGAAAATGAGTAAAACTTTCTTGATACGATTTTATTCATTCACAATGATTATTCAAATAGAAATTGAGAAAATTGTATATTGGTTAAATATAATTGTTGGTTTATCAGATAAAACAAGCTTCTATGAAAATACAAAATAATAATATTAGTATTTGAGGAAAAGTGGTTATGAACTTCAGAATTAAAGGAAAATAACATTCAAAAAGGATAATATAATAGAAAGAAAAGATTATTGAGTGCAATTATGAAGTTTATTTATCTTAAAAATGAGGTCTTCCCACTTCAACAGTCAGCTGCACACCGAAGAAACGCCCCCAGACTGCCACCAACACTGTCATCTACTACGGAAAGGTATGATGAAGGAAAACGTGGAAGCACTGGAGAATGGTAGCTATTGAAGCCACCTTAAGAGAACGAATATGCACAAGTGCGGTACGCCATGCCGCTACGCGTGTAATTTATTTTTCCTACAGTTACGTTGAAAAGTGGCCATTGCTGCACTGATTACAGAACGCAAAGAATCACTTTTCCGCTCTAGTGCGGGAAAAATTTTTCTGCACTCCAGATTTGCAACATGGCAACGCAAAATACTTAGTAGGTTATATGGAGCAACAGTGCAGCAAAATCAAAATGAAGTTGGTAACAGTGACTGCTGTGGCTGCAATAGTGAGCAGAGGTGCAACCAAGCACAACGCGCTAATTATTATTCATTATATATTATAACCAAGGACAACGAGGACTTTAGGATTTTAGGATTAAGGTTTTTATCAATAATAAAATTACACAGAAAAACATTTGATGGATTTCAGGCAATTTTACCCATAATTACCCACTTTTCATATTCAATGGTAACTGTAGGAAAAACTTAATGTGAAATACGTGCGCAAAGTTCCTCTGCTGCACTCAAGAAACCATTCCGCCCTCGCCTACAGCTCGGGCGTAAACGTCTCTTTCGGTGCAGCAAACTGACACTTTGCGCACTAGTTGCACAAATAACTATTATTTATTTATTCGTGGACAGAATCACAAATCATATAAATATGATTAGGAAGGAACAACAGGCTTGGCCCAAATCTATTCCATTCCCAAATTTTGATGAATTAATAAAATGTCCAAAAAATAGGTTATGTAAAACGTAAAACGTTCAAGTTCAATTTTCGTTCAAAAATATATATAAGCTAAACATTTTGAATTTAGAGAAATTAGACCAACAAACTATATTTAAATATAACACTTAATTATGACTCCATATTGAATTAATCAAGTTATTTCATTAAATTTTGAACCCAAAAATACACACAACCAATTGAGGGTTAAAAGACGTTCTGACAACACAGCAGAGCGAGAAAGAGATAGCATGATCAACTTTGTTGAATGATAGACAAGGTTAGAAATACCATTGCTAATCGAACACTGACCTTATAACGTGGACCTCACCATAGACATTTCACGTAGTATGAGAATAGTTCAGAACAATGTTGGCAGAAAAATAAAGGGTCACGATAATTTATATTTAAAGTGCAGAAGGAGAAGAGTGTTCGTTCACCCTGGCCGTTCAGAGCCTGCCAGTGAGCGAAAAACTCCACCTATGATTTATTTCCCTGGAAAACTCGTTTTCCCTGGAATATTTTTCCTGTAAAGTATGCTGGAGAGAATAATAGGAGAGGCATGAAAGCGAGAGACAGGGAATGCGTGAGAGAGATAGAGAGAGGTGAGAGATTGGAGGTGGGAGAGATGGAAAGAGAGAGAGTGGTTGAGAGAGTTTTGGTGTGTGTGTGAGAGAATAGAATAGAATAGAATAGAATAGAATAGCTGCCTTTATTTCTACCTAGGAGGGTGGAGTTAGGGCGCAGCCGGCCCTCTTT
>NC_052512.1:28915825-28940825 GCF_014356525.2 Nilaparvata lugens
AGATCAGATTTTTATTTTTATACAAACCTGAAATGGCGGCTATTTAAAAGCTGTGATACAGCAATCTAAATTTTGAGAACAACAGAAATTGAAAATTTGGTAGTTATTCTATTCCAAATATTTTCAAAATGATAGAAAAATATAAATCCTTTTTGAAATAAGTGATTTCAATGGAATTAATCCGAAATAACCTTTACTATATTTATACCGATACGAGTAGGTCTAACCATTAGAAAAACTCCTATAATGTAATTGTAATTCTGTGGTCTAACCTAAACGTGTAGGCTAACTGAAGCATGGATGAAGTCTAGGATGTTAGTTATCAACTTTTAAAATGTCATTCCAGGTATTTAAATATATCTCATACGGTATGTCTAAAAAATATTCATTGTTTCAAAAATACATTTCAAATCAATTATACGACTTGTTTACCAAAGTATTTTGATAGAATGATGAGAAAAAATGGGGCTGAGTTACTTTTGTACAGTCATTGTCAAAAGTAAAAATAAAATATTTGGCAAACTGACAACATTGCAAACGCTAGAGAGAGGATAGCGCTATCTGTTTTTGTTGTATTATAGAAAAGGACAGCAACAGTATCGCCAATCGTACACTGCCATTATAAGTGGAATTATATTGATGTAGCCTAATAGAAAAGTAGGAGGTTCAAAGCAGTGGCAGGGCAGAGAATTGGAAACACTGTTCTTTCATCTTTTTTCACTGCCATTATAAACAGGACCTTTTATAGAAGTATTGTGATATGGATGTAATAGAAAAGTAGAGCTTCGTGGAGTAAATAGAATTTGAAAAAGCGTGAGGACTTCCTTGTCTACCATTTGCTCAGAAAAATAAGATGGTCATCGCAGTGGAAATTGCTTGTGTCACATTGTGTCGCTGATGCTATATTTCCGAAAAAGTGCACTTTCCTCAATCAATCTGAAGACCGGGAGGGATCTGAAGATCAGTCGGAGGAGGGGTAGAAAGATAGGGGGAGTGAGGGAGTGGGAGCGAGTGAGAGAGATAGAGTGAGAATGAGAGAGTGAGACCAAGTGAGTGTGTGAGGAAAAGGGATTGATTGATTGATTGAGTACTTTATTTATGTAGATTACAATATACTGGCTTATACACTTATATACAATAGCTTACAATACAGCAAAATTATAGAGATGAATTTACATAATATAGACTAAGAAAATAATTGGAAAAGTAATGGAAAAGTAATTTGTAATATAATAACTATAGATATTATATTGTTATGCATCTACATAAATTGGTGGAGCTTTGGACAGAGAGAGAGAGAGAGAGGAGAGAGAGAGAGGAGAGAGAGAGGAGAGAGGCGAGGAGAGAGAGAGAAGTGACTGAGAGAGAGACTGAAGAGCGGTGAGCGACTAGGGGAGAGTAGAGAGAGTGAGTGGGAGAGATAGGAGAGATAGTGGAGTGAGACAGATTTATTTACACCTAATTGACATTTAATTAATTCAATTGACACCAACTTACATTGAATGACGGTAGTGCTAATTATCAACGAATTTCACAAAGTATTAATAATTAATCAATGAGAATAAATACAGAATGCAATTGGAATAACGATAATATAATAATGTGATGTAACTCATAAGCGCGTTTTCAACAAATAATTGTCGATTCTTTCAGAAGGATATAAAATATCCTTCTCATTAACACACGACTGGGTGTGTAAGAGAGAGAGAGTGAGAGAGAGAGAGAGAGTGAGAGAGAGTGAGAGAGAGTGAGAGAGAGAGAGAGAGAGATGAGAGGAGAGAGAGAGAGAGAGAGAGAGAGGTGGAAGAGATAGAAAGAGTGAGTGTGAGGGAGTGAGTGAGTGATGGAGAGAGAGAGTTAGATTTATTCACACTCAATTGACATTTAATTAATCCAATTGACACTAGTTTACAATAAATGACGGTAATGCTAATTATCAACGGATTTTACAAATTATAAAACATTAATCAATGAGATGCAATCAGTTATCGTTATATTAACGATAATATAATATTGTGACGTACCTTCATAAATCGGCGGTGTTTTAACAAATAATTGACTATTCTCTGAAAAGGATATAAGATAATATCCTTCCCATCAACACACGACCGGGAGAGAGAGAGATTGATTTATCGATTATATGCCTTTATTAGGGCGGAGTTAGGACTCCTGATCCTCTCTGCCACACAACCCTTCACAAAATAAGAGGAAATTTACATAAGAATACAAAAATAATAGATGACATATTATGTTATAAGATTACATAAGATAATAAGGAAAAAATCTCAATCAAATACAATTACATATAGAAGAGAATCTCAAGCTATTAATTTATAAATACAATTGGAAATCAATTTTTCAAAACTCACTAGATAAATCCTAATATCGGGGCACCGAGCTTTGCTCGTTATTTATTTATTGACTTTTGATAAACCGAACACAATTCTTCAAAATGATTGGGGAAGTACTTACAGGCACAGCCCAAAACTGTTTCTATCCCAAATTTTGATTTATACACTATAAATGGTCAAAAAGTAGGTTATGTTCCATACACTTGAATTCAGGTTCAATTTTCTGTTCAAACATTTAAAACAGAGAAATTATAATTTAGATTATATACAAACCAGACTGAATATCAAAATAACACTCACTAATCACATGAAATTGTCAAATAATGATCAACTTTGAAAATAATGATATACTCCAGTTTAGAAGGATTATCATGTCATGTCAACAAATCAGATTATGTTGATCAAATCGATTAAATTGTCCAGCAGGATGAAATTTCTCGCTGATTGATTATGATTAAACAGCTGGAAATAATTCTGTCTCTCTCCCACACAGGCACAAGCATCTTCTGTTATCGAGAGACGACGGAATTATCCTTTTATTGTCGTTCAGCGAGTTTTCCAAAGAATGAGACCTAGTGCAATCGAATATTTATATCATAGACCTACTATGTTCCAAATTTCGTGAAAATCGTTAGAGCAGTTTTCGAGATACGTAAAACATAACTAACCAGATATGAAAATAGCCAGATATAGAAATAACCAGATATGAAAATAACCAGATATAAAAATACAGGAATTGCTTGCTCAATATAATAGAATATGATTACCTATGAGAAATGAAGATCCAATGAGAGAGATTGATTGATTATTTATTAAGTACTTTATTCATGTAGATTACAATAAATACTGGCTTATACACTTATATACATTACAGCCAAATTATGGATGAATTTACAAAATATAAATTAGGAGAATAATTATTAAGCTGTATATAATATGAAAAAAAAAACAATTTGTAATAACTATAGATAGAATAGATAATATTGTTATGCATCTACATAAATAATTTATGTAGAAAATAATTTATGTAATAATAATTTATAATGGCGGAGCTTTGGACATATCAATGTCCATTCTTTGGAAAAATATTCGAAGTATTCTTCCACTCTCTACCAAAACGTTAATTCATCAATACAACTGATTTATTCAAAAATGAAAATATTGTAAAAGTTTAAATTAGTATGAAGATTTAAGAGAAAAAAAACAGAAAATTGATAAAGTAAAATGATTATATAAGTAAGTAAGATCAAATCATTAATTATTAAAATGGAGTAGGCTGAAAGTAGATCAGGGTAATCAACTTTCAGTAATATACAGCAGTATGCAGTACATAATTGAAATAACATGAGTTTATAATATATATATACAATTTATTCTATAACAGGTTGCTAGGTTTGTATTTGTGGGATGGTTGTCTTGTGATCGTTCTAGGGCTGGACAGTTTCAGTCATTTGCTCCAAAATATATTTTCTCAAAGTCAGGATGAAGCTCGCTCGGCTCTCGATGGATCTGATAGTAACGGGAAGTCCATTTCATGCTCGACAGGCACTAACTAGAAAGGATTTTGTGAGAATAGTAGTTCAATGTTTGGGTATCCTTAAAGTACTTCCTCCGGTTCTAGTATGTGGAGCATCTATCCTCCCAACCTTCAAAGACAAATTTGAAATCATCTTTAAAATAGTTCGGATTTCCGAATTTCAAGATATCTCTAACAAGCTTGACTATTCGAAAAAGCCTCTGATCGGGAAGCTTCAATGATGAACTAGCAATGTGGGCTGGGGTGATATGATCATGGCGTTGGAGAGAGTAGACGAAACGTAGACAATAATTTTGGCAACGCTGTAGTTTATCATTCAGAGTGACTTGCATATCGTTAAGAACAGAATTACAATACATTAAATGTGGGAAGATGAGAGATTGAACCAATAATAATTTAATGTTTCTAGGGAGGATATTGTGCATTTTCTTCAATGCATGCATAGCTGAGAATACCTTTTTGCAAGTTTTGTTCACTTGTTCTGACCAGTCAAGAGTATTATTCATAATAATGCATAAATTTTCAACTGAGCTACAGTAAGGAATGTCATTACCGTCTACACTAATTTTGTGAATGGGTTCAAGGTCAATATTGTTTATAAGACGAGAATATCGAATTCTAATGGGTTGTGTTTTGATGGGATTAAGCTTAAGGCCATTTTTCTTTGTCCATTCCAAATCAAATAGGGTGAGGATGGTGCATTTTCTTTGGTCCATAGCTAACCTTAATATCATCAGTGACACTAAGCAGAGCTGTCTCAGTTGAATGGAATTTCCTAAAGCCTGATTGAAAGTTATGAAGCTTACTATTCTTGTCTAGAAATTTTACAACTTGAGCATGAATGAATCTTTCTAGCACTTTGGACAATACAGGTAGAATACTGATTGGTCTAAAAGAGCAATACTGATTGGTCTAAAGAGAGTGAGAGAGAGAGAGTGAAAGGAGTGAGTGTGAAAGAGAGTGAGTATATATATATATGCATATGCATACATAGGCCAAAATTATAAAAAAAAAACATAATTTTAAACTTAATATTTCAAATACTAATAGAATTTAGAACGTTCTGGAGCCACTGACACGCATCTTCTCCAGCATCATGGAGGGCCGACAGCCCTCCATGATAGGAGTATTTTGTGGACACTCAGATATAAGGTGGTTCATTGATTGGATTTGTCCACATTGGCACAGAGGATCAGATGTGTATCCCCATGCTGTCATCAGCTCAGCACATCTTCCCACCTGCGTCCTGAACCGGTTAAGGCCACACCACTCTCTACGTCTCAGCTGGGTGCCAGGAACAATGTCATTTGGGTCATTCACAAGGCCTTTGTTCCTGACCTCTCCCTGCAACCATCTCAGTCTCCATAACTCCTTTGCACTTCTAGAGAGTGAGTGAGTGTGACAGAGAGGGGGTGAGTGAGTGAGTGAGAGAGAGGGAGTGAGTGAGTGAGTGAGACAGAGAGTGAGTGTGTGTGTGTGTGTGTGTATGTGTGTGAGAGAGAGAAGGAGTGGATAAAAACGTGACAAGGCGAGTAAAAGGGAACTGTGACAACAATATTCTACTCAGAGTGATTAATATCATGACAATACCATTGGGAGTAGACCACGTGACCATTTCTATCACACCCACAGTTCAACCAGACACCCACACGCGCACACACACACATACACCTACACTCCAACCTCCTTTTCCATTGAGTAAAATGTAATTGAATGGATTTCAGTCTAACAATTGTCAACCCCAGAAGGTTTTCTCCAGTTTCACACATGGATACTTTAGTGAAGTCCACGTTATAATGGCAGTGTTTTATGGCAACGGTATTGCTATCCTTGTCTATCATTGAACAAAGCGGATAGCGTTATCTCTCTCGCTTCGCCCTATTGCCAGATCGTCTTTTAACAATCTAGAATCATGTTATATTAAGCGAGCGATTTCTGTATATATCTGGTTATTTTTAAATCTGGTTATTTTTATATCTGGCTATATTTATATCTGGTTATATATATTTTACGGATCTCGAATGTTTTACTGCTCAAAACTGGACGAAATTTGGAACATAGTAGGTTTATGATATAAAGACTTGATTGCACTAGGTCTCATTCTTTGGAAAACTCGCCGAACGACATTAAAAGGATAATTCATCCTTGGAAAACAGATGATTATTTCGTCGTCTCTCGATAACAGAAGATGCGTGTGCCTGTGTGGGAGAGAGACAGAATTATTTTCAGCTGTGTAATCATAATCAATCAGCGAGAAATTTTATCTAGCTAGACAATTTTCAATCGATTTGATCAACATAATCTGATTTGTTGACATTACATGTCAATCCTCCTAAACTAGAGTATACCATAATTTTCAAAGTTGATCATAATTTGACGATTTCAAGTGTTTAGTGAGTGTTATTTTGTTATTCAATTTGGTTTGTATATAATCTAATTTTTAATTTTTTTGTTTTCAAATGTTGAAACAAAAAATTGAACCTGAATTCAAGTGTATGGAACATAACCTACTTTCTGGACTATTTATAGTGTATTAATCAGAGTTCGGGGAAAAACAGTTTTGGGCTCTGCCTGTTAGTACTTCCTCAATCATTTTAAAGAATCATTGTGTTCGGCTTTTTAAAAGTCAATAGATAAATAACGAGCAATGCTCAGTGCCCCAATATTCAAAAATTAATAATTAACAAAATATGTCATCTTAATTATGAAATTTAAAAAAATATATAATTTTTTGCTTGATAGAATTATAATTGATTATTTTAAACAATAATGAACAGAAAATATTACATGAATAAACCTATATTAGCCGTCTTCAAGACAGAGGATCGGCAACTTTGTTCTTCCATTTTTTTCCACTGTCATTGTAACGTAGACCTCACTATAGAATAAGTGATTTGTGAAGGTTTGTGAATAGGCTCATAAACATCCTTGGTGGATTAAGAATCCATATGCAAAATTTCAAGTTGATCAGTTTAGTAGTTTATTATTATTATTAGCGTATGGCTTTGAATGGTGGGGAGACCCAAGGGTAGTTCCACCTCGCCGTATATAGTCCAAAGTTCCCAAAAGGGAAACCGGACACTAAGGTTATAGTCAGCACAATACTTTAAATTTACACTTTTCACTTCTGAATAAAGTTCATTTTGATGTTAAAAAGTCCAAACATATACAAAACCGTAACAAAACACAAAACCACTAAGCCAAATTTAGAAACTATTGAATTTAGACAATAAATTTAGAGCCGAAAATTTAGAGTTGAGTAGTTGAGACGAGATGACGTGAAACATAATTTTCTTATCCCGTACGTGTAAAGCCAGTTCTTCCTTATATTATAGTATAGATTATGTCTTTATTGAAAACGCTAAAAACACTTCTCTTGAATGAGCTTCTTTTATAAATATTGATTGAACAATATTAAAACTTGAAGTACCCTTCATTATCTATATATACTTACAAAATTCTTATCTCACTGACTCACTGACTCACTGATCACGATTTCTGGAAAACTACTGGATGGATTGCAACAAAACTTAGAATATAGCTTCCTCATACGTCCTAGGTGCTCACTAAGAAATCTTTTGGCGATATTTCAACTCTAAGGGTAGTTTTCAAGTTCGTCTTTCAGCATGTACATTCTTCTTCTCCAAATCTCTTAATTATAATTGAAATGTCCATATCATATGTTACTATAGAACTATAATCTAGAGAGAGTACCTATTCAAAACAGTTGATGACTGGCGACCAATTAATAATTTTGTCAGGTTGGCATTCAAGATTGTCAAGTTGTCACTCAGGTTGTCAAGTTGAGATTAGTTCATTAGGTTGGCACCAAGTTGAAGAATTAATTAAAATGCATTTATCGAGAACAAATTGATTGGGCACTGCTACTTCAATCAGATCTATTCCTGGGAGTATAGATGATTTTTACTTTCCATAAAACAAACTTTTATGACGGTAGTCCTATCAATTGATCCTATCCTATCAAGACTAATTTTGTTTGTATATCCGACAGATCGCGAAAACTGCGTAAAGGGGTATTTTAAAAACTTCAGAAGTGTCCGTTGTGGAATCTGTTTGTAAAGAATGAGGAAATTCGGCCAAAATTTAACTTGGGTGAGAGAGAGGGGTTATTTATTAAAACGGCCAGATAGCTGTTGTTGCTTTTCCTAATGTGAAAATATCTTGCATAGAAGTTAGGCGCTTTTCCCATGAATCAATTATTCCCAAACATTGATTGTTTTACCAAAGAAAATATACGGTAGCTTTCGATAAAAATATCTATATATATATATATATATATAAAAGCGGAATGGCACTCACTCACTGACTGACTGACTGACTGACTGACTCACTCACTCACTCACTCACTCGCAGAACTAAAAATCTACCGGACCAAAAACGTTCAAATTTGGTAGGTATGCTCAGTTGGCCCTTTAGAGGCGCACTAAGAAATCTTTCGACAATATTCTAACTCTAAGGGTTGTTTTTAAGGGTTTAAAGTTCGTCTTTTAGCATGTATATCCTTCTTTTCCCAATCTCTCAATTATAATTGAAATTTCCATATCATATGTTACTAGCTCACATGCTAGTAATCTAGATAGAGTACCTCTTCGAAACAGTTGTTAATTAACACTGGCAACTGAATTAATAATTTTGTCAGGTTGGCATTAAGTTGAGTTGACTTTGTTAGGTTGGCACCAAGTTGAAGATTTAAATGCATTTATCGCGGAGAAATTGATTGGGCACTGCTCCTTCAATCCTGAGAATATTATATTACTAGCTGTCAGGCTCGCTTCGCTCGCCATATCCGTTTAGCCAGACGTTTAGTCTGGACCCCCGACTGGATTGTCCTAACATATGATAAAAATGCTCATCGCTCGCCTGCTGATCTCATTCTTGGACGATCCAGACGGTGGTCCAGGGGGCGGAGCCCCCTGGCTAGACGGATATGGCGAGCGAAGTGAGCCTGACGGCTAGTTGGAGTATATGTATAAGTTGACAGTTCGTTGACTGTCAGTATTCCTCATTAATAGCATCAATGCTCCCCTTTCAAACAATGCTGACACAATGATTTGAATCTTACTTTAATCTGGTTACTTGAGATCAGTGATGAAGAAAATAATGTTGATGATCGCAACTGTTTCAATTTCAATCATGTTTGACATTTCTGCTTTCATGCCAGCTGTTATTATTATGTGAAATAAGCTCTCATTGAATACTATGTGATCAAAATCATACTAGCAATTTGTTTCAATATGTGTGTTTGTGGATATATGTATCTACTAGCCGTCAGGCTCACTTCGCTCGCCATATCCGTCTAGCCAGGGGGCTCCGCCCCCTGGACCCCCGTCTGGATCGTCCAAGAATGAGATCAGCAGGTTCGCTTCGCTCGCCTGCATTTTTCATTTGAGCATTTTTATCATATGTTAGGACAATCCAGTCGGGGGTCCAGACTAAACGTCTGGCTAAACGGATATGGCGAGCGGAGCGAGCCTGACGGCTAGTAATATAATATTCTCAGGATTGAAGTAGCAGTGTTCAATCAATTTTTCCGCGATAAATGCATTCAAATCTTCAACTTGGTGCCAACCTAACAAAGTCAACTCAACTTAATGCCAATCTGACAACATTATTAATTTAGTTGCCAGTTAACAACTGTTTCGAAGAGGTACTCTATCTAGATTATAGTTCTATAGTAACATATGATATGGAAATTTTAATTATAATTAAGAGATTGGGAGAAGAAGAATATACATGCTAAAAGACGAACTTTAAACCCTTAAAAACAACCCTTAGAGTTGAAATATTGCCAAAAGATTTCTTAGTGCGCCTCTAAAGGCCAACTGAACATACTGTCACGTTATTTTTTTATAGTTAAATAACGATTAGCCTCCTACTTGGCATCAATTGGTAGAGCATGAAATATTTTAATAATCATAAAAATCAGGTCGTGGTTTTTCATAGGATACAGTCTCATAAAAATCTTTATAGGCCCAGATATGAGCTTCCCCAATAATTCTAATAATTCATTAAAAAATATATATATGATACTCATCCTATAGTATTGAGGAATGAAAATAAATCGTACACCATAAACAATTTGATACATATATTAACAAATATCTCAAAAAATAAATCAGAGCAAAAATATATAGAGCGACAAAAAATATATAATATAAGATAAAACAATAATCGAAATCAATAAAATATCACAGGCTAAACACTATTCTTCAAATTTTATAGCGCGAAACGTTACTATGTGCTTTTATTCTCATGATCATATGCATTTATTTGCATGTAGCTGCGATATCAGCTTGCCAATACCTGTCGACTTGGACAATTCCATTAAAACTAAATTCTTAAAATCAGCTTGATAAATTGACAACTAGTAATCCAAATATATATATTAAATTCTATAGTATCTAATAGATTTCTTTGTACTAAATATATTTTTTATCTCAGGATGCGAGATTCGGCACCTGAAGGAATAAATAGAGCAATTCATCTAGTGAATCAGAGCTACAACAAACTATCGCAAACTATATTGCAGAAATTAATGATCATATGAATATGTATTAACAGCCTAGATTTTATACTTCTTTGATTGATAGATCTTTCAATATATGAATTGATTCGTTACTTTTCTAATAAAATACCTTTTATACTACATTTACTTGCGCAAGTATTTTTTACCAAATTCTTAATTTATAAGAAAACCCTTTCGACGAGCTAGCTTTGATTCTTATGTAATTTCGAAGCACTGAGGGCGCCCTATCACTATTTCAATATTTTTCACTCACGTGTCGGAATTTTCTTATGAGCTGCTGATGTCGATCCAACTCCTGGTGGTCCTGGATTATTGTAGCCGGAGTCGTCTCTTCCAAGGGGTTACAAAATTATTTAATAATGACTTTTGCTTTATAAGAGCATCACAAAGTCTTATAAGAAATTTAGTAATTCAATTTAACTTCAAATTATTACAAGATATAGCAAGGTATTACGCTCTATAATTTTAAGTGACCTCTCATGGTGGCAGTTGGCAGGCGAGTGTGGTTCTCGTTTCTCAATTTTACAATTTTCATTTCCGATTTCTAAATTTGCATAAAATTTGAATATTCTAGTCCTCCGCCATTCAAGGCTCAAATAGACCGTATTAAAATATTAAATTATTACTTATGTTATATATTTAATAATTTCTTTGCCTTCAGGCCATATCCAAAACATAGACTATACAACAATTTTTTATAAATTCTATTTATTTGTAGAAATATATACAAATATTTTTGAATCGGCTCACTATTGCCGCCTATCAATTGCCACTATTTGATTGGTGCATGCAAATTATTACAGTATTCATGCGCCCAGTAACCTCCTACTTCCTTAATACATTTAATTATTTTTGTTGGGGTTTTTAAATATGCTCTTTACATGCTAAGTAATTTTTTATAGGTTATTAGTTGTTTCATACATCACAATAATCAGCCACGTGAGACCTTTAGTTCCTCAAATTGCATACTGTTTTGCCACAATAAATTTCTGCCAAGGTGTTTGGTCAGATTCTACGTTGTATGGCTCGGTCGATCGTTAGGTCGCCGATCAGTAAATATTTATGCCTAACCTCAATTTTCAATATTTTATATAATATTATATATTAGCAAAATTTATTTCCATTCCTCTTAGGCTGTTGTACCGTTTAGCCAGGACATCTGATATTATCTAATCTTTACGTTATCTCTTTGGCGATATTAGCCAATTACTTCACTTAGACCTATAAATATTTCAGCTAGGGATTTTTATTCATCAATCCAAATTAAATATGTTACAATACCTACCAAATTTGAACGTTTTTGGTCCGGTAGATTTTTAGTTCTGCGAGTGAGTGAGTGAGTGAGTGAGTGAGTGAGTCAGTCAGTCAGTCAGTAAGTGAGTGCCATTTCGCTTTTATATATATGTATAGAAGATATATAGATGACGGATCTCTGAAACGGCTCAAACGATTTTAATTAAATCAGGAATATATTGTGCTTGCGACAAAAAACATTATTTTGGAACTCTGGGAAAATTCGTTGAACTACCGAGAGAAAGGATTAGTGGTCCTTCAAGTAGCAGCTGATCAGAGAAAAGTTTTCCATAGTCTGTTGAAAACGTAAGAAAGTGTGAAGCACGGGTGCCCTGCTAGTATATGAATAAAAATCTGGTGTGGCGCACTCACACAACTTTCCTTGCTGTTATGGAAATTTATCACCTGACGCTAGTGTTCTCGCGCATCTCAAGTCCACTTTTCTTAGATCTGAGCCAGCTGGAGACAGGACAATGACGCTGGAGACACACGAAGTCTGCTTTCCCTTCATAGTGAATGATTCAATATGTGCACGCGCATCTCAAGTCTACTTATAAACAAAGATCAAGAAAATTTGACAGGTATGTTCCTTTTTAAATTGCGCGTCGACGTATATACAAGGTTTTTGAAAATTTTGCATTTCAAGGATAATATAAGGAGGAAAAATCTGGTGTGGTGCACTCACACAACTTTCCTTGTCGTTATGAAAATTGATCAACTAACGCTAGTGTTCCCGCGTATCTCAAGTCCACTTTTCTAAGATCTGAGCCAGCTGGAGACAGGACAATAACGCTGGAGACACACGAGGTCTGCTATCTCTTCACAGTGAATGATTCAATCGAATCAACAGTTGCCACATTTTTTCGAATTTCAAGCTTATTTTCAATTTCAGGTGGAAATGTTACTGGACATTAATTGTAGAGATTTTTATGCTCAATCTTTTCCACTTGAAATTCTTTGTTTGAATTGTATATGATGCATGATAATTGCGAATCTAAAATCCAACTTTGCATAGATGAGGCGGAGCTCCTGAAATTTTTACACATATGGGACTTGCCGCAGTTGATAGAGATTATCAATGACTATTTTAGGTATAAATTTGATCAAAATCGTTGGAGCCGTTTTCGAGAAAATCGCGAAAACCCCTGTTTTTGACAACTTTTTCATCATTTCAGCCGCCATCTTGAATAGCATTTGATCAATATTGTTCGTGTCTGATCCTTATAGTGTGAGGACTTAAAGTTCCAAATTTCAAGTCATTCCGTTAATTGGGAGATGAGATATCGAGTACACAGACGCTCATGCACTCATACACACACACACCACACACACACACACACACACACACACACACACACACACACACAGACACCCAAAAACAACTTTTTTGGGCTCAGGGGACCTTAAAACGTATAGAAAATTTGGGAATTGGGGTACCTCAATTTTTTTCGGAAAGCAATACTTTCCTTACCTATGGTATTAGGGCAAGTAAAGTAATATTATTTCCACATTTCAATTTGAAAATGAGCCAAGATATGGTCGAAAGTAGTCGTTGTAACATTTTAAATAATAAAGGGTACTTCAAGTTTCAATAGTGCTTTATTAATTTATAAAACGCTGTATGATGTCTAGAAAATGTTGATCCATTCAAAAGTGACTTCTCACATTACTGTTTCGAATGTTTTTTCTCTCGCATGAAAATGATAATATTGTTTTCCACGGTAGAGAGAAAAATGTTGTTTCTCCGAAAAATAATAACATGGTTTGTTATCCGTGAGAGTCGCAGCATAGTGGAACAGGCTTAAATGAAAACGAGGTTTTTCTTGGTACTCATTTCAATTCTTGACGTGAGACGAGAGAGGTCTTTTACCTCCTCCTCTTTCTCCTCTCTTTTTCTCCAATTCTTCCCTCCTCATCATCCTCTTCACAAAGCGTCTCCATGAGTCAAAGTTGGCGATAAAAACTAGTTTCCTCGCTCTTGCATCAGTTGGCAAATCTTCTACAAAAAAGGCGGGAAACTCTTATAAGGCTTCAACTTAAATGAGAAAAGTCTCCGTGATTGAGTTGAATCCTATCATTTGAGAAATAATCGTTTGATCGGATTGCATAGAGAATGACATGCTTAGAAACCCATTGAAGAGATTATGGATAATTTATAGTAGAGATTGGTTTCGTTTGTGCGTAAATGCCAACGTCGACCACGATAGGGTGAGGGTCGTAGATTGAGTAGATTTCAATTTGTCTCAATAACCTAGAAGATTATGTTCAACTATGTTCCAATGGAGGAGGTTTAGTTTATACTTTTTCATAATTTTGAATGACAATTTGTTGATGTTATTGAACGAGCGAAGCGAATTCTATGTTTCAAGTCAATCGCCGTTTGTCTGTTTGTTTGTTTGTACCGCAGTTGCAGTCGCAGTTATGGTCTGATTTGGATAAAATTTGGTATACAAGTACTTTGAAACAAGGCGCAGAAACGTATGTATTCAGAATTTTTAAATTCATCCCCGTTTCAAGATGGCGGCCCTTTATTCGGAGATTTTACCCTAAAAATCAACCTAACTTATCTATACTTTATCAGATCAGGTTCGAATTGAGCTCATTCTCCTCAGCTCTTCAAAGCGGTATTATTTCATGTATCACATGTTGAAAATTTTCTAATTTTTGGCATTCCGATTTTTTTTCCAAGTCCCAATTCAAGTTTCAGATTTTTTATCTTTCAAACCGTGCTTCCGAGCTCAAAAGTGTAGAGGACCTTTATTCTTCAGCCCTATAAGGTGATCTTATTTCATATATCACATGTTCAGAATTTCAATAATTTAGAATTCGATAATCCCCACTCCCAAAGTTACAAATTTCAAGTTTCAGATATCTTATCTCTTCAGCTGTGCATCCTAGCTCAAAAGTGTAAGAAACGTTTATTTTCCAGAGCTCGAAGGCGGTCTTATTTCAAACATTACATGTTGAAAATTTTGAATTTCTTGTAATTCAATTATTTACCCTTCCCCCCAAGACCCACATTTCAAGTTTCAAATTTTAATCGTGCATCTTTTTAGATCTTTTTAACCGGGCATCCTAGCTCAAAAATATGATGAACTCCTATTTCTCAGCGTCCACCACCGATCCTATTGCATTTATATCATTAAACTCTAAATTCTAAATCCAATTTGTATGTGTGTTTGTGTGTGAATAGGCGGGCGTGTATCAATAGTGAGTTTAGTGAGTGTAGCGAATTCTACTGTTTTCTGAACTACTAGTTGGAAATGTTTTGATTCTTGGGTTATACACACAAATGATGGCCCATAAGAATAAAACCAGAGCAAATGCTCATGAGCAAGAGCATGGAGCATAAGGTTTTGCTCATGAGCAAAAGGTAGAAGCAAAAGCATTTGCTCATTTTTATATGGATAAGCTTCACCTTATACTCTTACCTTATGCTCATGAACTCTGGAACAAATGTTCACGTATTTTAGAGATTTATCATCAGCTGATTCGCTTCTGTAGCCTTAGTTTGTTTTTATAGCTCACGGAAGCGCTAAATATGCAAGTAGGGTGCACCGCTTGTGTTTTACGTCGTCTGCTCTGTTTTCTATTTATGAATAAAGTTTTAGGTTAGTTGAGTTTAGAATTTTGAAATAATTGCGTGAAAAAATGTCATCTCTATAACAATCTTCAGCATATTCTTATAATTTCAATACCCTTCTCATAATCGTTACACTCTCATCTTCTTAAATGCCTATCTCCTATTTTGTGATGGCTATCTTTATAACAGACTATCTTTATTTAACATGACTATCTTTATTCTCTTGTAGGGATAATAGTGATATATATCATGGTTGAATCTAATAACAGCTTTATAGTTCACAACTATTGGTTGTGATCGTATCTGGTATAGTTTCCTCTTCCTCATACGGATTAGTTGAGCCATTCTACTATGAACAAAAGGTGATAAGCTGCTCTAGACTAGACTCACCTTTTTTGAAGCATTTGCTTCAAAAGTTGAGCAAATGCTCTAGTTTATTCATACAATTTTGAACAAAAGCTTTTACTTTTAACAAAAGGTTTTGCTCACGTTTATTCATAGAAAATGAAGCAAATGCTCCATATTTTAGAAGTATAAGCAAATGTTCAACTTTATTCATATGGCCCAAAGAGAAGTTATCTGATCAGCTGTTCAAACACACTTGAAATTTTGACAATATGAATGTTAACAATGCTTGTCCTCGTCGACTGCGGAAGTTTACGCGCAAACGAAAATGCACCGTATGCAGATACTCAGTTTTAACGGAGAAATGTCAGCTGATCGTTTGAACTTCATAATATAGAACAGCGCGGTGCATGAAATACCGCGGCGTGGGCTTGGTGTGGTTATGTGTGCCCCGGCCATTAAGCTGGGTTTCCGTTTGTGCGTGAATGGCGCAGTCGACCACGAAGGGTGAGGATCTCACATTGGGTGGATTTCAATTTGTCTAAATAACCTAAAAAATTATATTCAAATCATGTTCTCATGGGGGAGGTTGAATTTATACGTTTCATACTTTTAAATGGCAATATTTTGATCATCATCATCATCTTACGAACAGCTTATTAATATCTATATTTCAATTACAAAATTACGCTATAATATATACAAGTAGTGTATTTATTGCCATCTCTTCCGTGGCCTACCAATAGATCTTTTCCCTGCCGGTTTATAATTCAATATCTGTAGAGGAAGCCTTTCTGCCTGCATTCTTTCCACATGGTCTTTCCACTGCTTCCGGTATTCCCCAACGGTTGTTTCCGGTTGTTTTCCCCAACAAGCTGTAAATTCCTAGCTCTGCTCGGATATCATCGTTTCTGATGTGGTCCCTTCTATCGCAGCCCTTGGTTCTCCGGAGGAATCGCATCTCCGCCGCCTGCACTCTACTCTCTAGGGGTTGAGTTGTAACCCACGACTCACTTCCGTAGAAGAGGACTGGAGCAGCCATTATTCTATAAAATTTCATCATAGTTTCTCTCCGTGCTTGCTTCCCCAAGATTCTGCTAATATTGCCACATACCACTTAAAATTTTCCAATCTTTTTCTCGATATCCAAATCTTCACTATAACTGATGTCGCATCCTAAATATGTATATTTCGACACTTGTTCTAGAACTTTGTTGTCAATCACAATTTTTGACTGGGTTGGATGTTTACCTGTGAAAGCCATAATTTTTGTCTTGTTTATTGATATTTTGAAATTGTACTCTTTACAAATTTCGTTAAGAACATGAACTGATTTTTGGAGGTCATTTTCACTGTCTTGAATAATCTACAAGTCATCAGCAAACAATATGTTGATAAAATAAGAAATTTTTTATTCTTGAATAATAGACACAAAAAATGGGAATTTATTCAATCAGCTGGTTTAGCACACTTGAAATTTGGATGAATGTCAACAATGCTTGTCGTCGTCGACGGCGGAAATTTACGCAAAAACGAAAATGCACCTTAAGGTCCATGTTATTATGGCAGTGTAACAACGTTGCCGATCTTCTGTCTTGTCAATATACCTTCTATTGACGGTAGCTGATACAGTTTCATCGATGTGAAATTTACTTTTCCTACAGTTACGTTGAAAAGTGGCCATTGCTGCACCGATTACAGAACGCAAAGAATCACTTTTCCGCTCTAGTGCGGGAAAAATTTTTCTACACTCCAGATTTGCAACATGGCAACGCAAAATACTTAGTAGGTTATATGGAGCAACAGTGCAGCAAAATCAAAATGAAGTTGGTAACAGTGACTGCTGTGGCTGCTATAGTGAGCAGAGGTGCAACGAAGCACAACGCGCTAATTATTATTCATTATATATTATAACCAAGGACAACGAGGACTTTAGGATTTTAGGATTAGGTTTTTATCAATAATAAAATTACACAGAAAAACATTTGATGCATTTCAGGCAATTTTACCCATAATTACCCACTTTTCATATTCAATGGTAACTGTAGGAAAAACTTAATGTGAAATACGTGCACAAAGTTCCTCTGCTGCACTCAAGAAACCATTCCGCCCTCGCCTACGGCTCGGGCGTAAACGTTTCTTTCGGTGCAGCAAACTGTCACTTTGCGCACTAGTTGCACAAATAACTATTTCATTCTCGTTCAAAATGATCAATTATATTTTATTAAGCAAGAAATTATATATTTCAAATTATTTAATAATGAATTTCTCAAATTTGATTTAATATTACATCAATAAACCTGTATCAGCTACCGTCTATGGATCGGCAACGTTTTACTTCTATCTTTCTCCACTGCCATTATAACGTGAACCTCACTTTAGATGTTATCACTGGATTGATGGGTGTAGTTGATAATTTAACTAATGGAGGAAATAGATAAATCAGTGATATTTTCCAATAATTTTCATAATCAAGATGAAATATTTTGTTAATTGATTATTAATTCTACATGTTGAAAGTTGATCTGGGGAACAGATCAAAGCGAGAAAGAGATTGCGCTATCAGCTTTTTTGGATGATAGACAAGGATAGAAATACCATTGCTAATCGAACACTGACATTATAACGTGGACCTCACTATAGGCTAATATATTATTTATTTGTTTTTAAAATCTCAAGGAAAGAAGGTAATAGTAGTCCTTTATGATTGATGTTTGTAGATAGCGATAGTAAGTACATCAGGGCCCTATTTCACAAAGGTACAAGTATTGTTACCAACCATAGTTACGAACAAGTACTTGTAGTTTACAAGTACTGACGTTCCACAAAAATTTGTGATCTACAAGTTTACAAGTTCACAATTTACAAGTCTACAAGTACTTCAATAGTAAACATAACCTATTTTCATGATTATTTCATTTTTTCATACTCCATAAATGTTACTTGTACTTTTCAATAATTACTTTGAAAATATTTGAAAGCTATATAATGTTTTTTGTACAGTGTACTTCATTCACTGCTGAATTTGTAACCTACACAGTATATGTATATAGTAAATGTATACTATATATACTGTGTATATACTATAGTACACATAACCTATGAGGTAACATTAATAACTATTTTGGAAATTTATTAAATTCAATTTCCTGATGCATAATATATTTCCAAATTGATGAATTTTAGAGGAATATAGGGCATTTTTGATTATTAGAAATATCTATTGAATATTTAAAATCATTTTAATTTCCACTTGTAAATCCTTTACATAGCTTTCCACTTCGGTAGAAATTTCATAGTTACGAACAAGTAATTTGGACAAAAATTGTTGGCTACAATGAAAATCTTTGTGAAACACTTGTTCGTAACAAGCAAATCACTTGTAAACTTGTAGAAATTCATTGTAACTACAAGTTTACAATTCTGCTTTTGTGAAACGCTAGTAATCAGCTGTTCTCCAAAACCATGGTTGGCAACAAGACTTGTAACCTACATGTACCTTTGTGAAACGGGCTCCAGATAGAAATAGTTCTTTATCATAAACTGGTTCTTTTGAATGGAGAGTCATATTTCGAGTGTTATAAGTTCTAGATTAATGGTTCGGTGTAGAAATTGAAATGGTAATAACCTATGGTATTTGGACAATTTTAGACAAAGTAAGGAAATAGAGGAAGTTTTGTGCCTGTCCTCTCTTTTCCTCTATTGTATTTTTCACTCCATGAAATGAATAAATAAGTGTACATTGCTCGCAAATTCCAGATAATTCAAACATGGGAACTCAATCATCAATGTTGGCGACATGGCTATGTAAAGGGGTTGATAGACTCACTCACCCTCCCACAGTACAAAACTACCCTCTGGGGAGTCAACTTACGGGGAAGCCTCCTAAATTACCCCACTGAAAGTATCAATTCGCTGCCACTGCTATAACTTAAACGCTTCACTGAAAGCGTATGTTTATTTAATATGATTCTTGAGAGAGATAATGGGTTGATAGGACGGAGATGGAGGTTTCATTGTTCTCTTCAAGGGTGTTGAGCTATTTGTATTAACAAAATGGACAGGACGCTTTATTATTGACCGAGCGAAGTGAGGTCTAAGATTCAAGTCGACGGTTTTGCATTTCTCTCTATGCTTATATTGATATATTTATGTTCCGTATTTACAGCGAAAAGCAGCAATAGATTTTTATAAAATTTGACAAGTATGCTCCTTTTCAAATTGCGCGTCGATGTAAAGCCTACATACGGTTCTTGGAGATTTTGCAACTCAAGGATAATTGACCGAGCGAAGTGAGGTTCAAGATTCAAGTCGACGGTTTGGCATTCCTCTTAATGTTAGAATGTTTGAACGTTTGTATGTTCAAATGTTTATATGCTTAAATGTTCAAATGTTTAAATGTCTGAATGTTCAAATGTTTGAATGTTTAGATGTTTGTAAGTTTGAATGTATATATGTTGCGCATTCACGGCGAAACGCGGTAATAGATTTTCATGAAATTTGACAGGTAGGTATGTTCCTTATTTAATTGCGCGTCGACGTATATACAAGGTTTTTGGAAATTTTGCATTTCAAGGATAATATAAAGGAAGGAGGAGTCTCTTTCATATGCCAATATTAGAGTAGAAATCAAACTATGGAATTATTCATCATGAATCAACTGAGAAGTGATTACACAGATGTGTGGAGAAGCCAGTCTATTGCTGAATTTCCTTAAAGTCTATAGTTTCAATCAAAGACCTTCCAAAGAGGTATGCATCTTTAAGCTGGGTTTACACCATAGTTATTAACAAAATGTTAATAACTTAATCCTTATAGATCCTATTAGATTGAACGGAAATTGACAAACACACATCTTCATCATGTTTATGATAAGTTATGTTCAATCTAATATAATCTAAAAGGATTGAGTTGTTAATAACTTTGGTCCAATTGCAGCTTTAAGGTCTTTGGTTTCAATATTTTGTTTTGCAGTCATGATATTATTATGCGTGACCATTAGTATCAATATTTTCACATTCTATAAAACTTATTTAATAGGTGATTGAGAATAAACAAATGAACTGAATAATGCTGGAAAAATTTAATTTTTTCATTGTAAAAAATTAATTTTCATCAGATAGAAAGATTATCACGGAACTGGATGAATTATCTCTATGGAATACAAATTCACACGTGAACTGAGTTTGTTAACATTTAAAACAAGTGACATCAGGTACTAGTGGATGAGAATACTGCGTGAGGTCTACTGTTCACAGAACTTCTAGTTATTGACCGAGCGAAGTTTGGTCCAAGATTCAAGTCGAAGGTTTTGCATTTCTCTCCATGTTTATATTCATATATTTATGTTTCGCATTTACAGCAAAAAGCAGCAATAGATTTTCATGAAATTTGACAGGTATGTTTCTTTTTGAATTTTACGTCGACGTATACATACGGTTTTTTGAAATTTTGCATTTTTAGGATAATACAAAAGGGGAAGGAGTTTCCTTTGAACGCCTATGTTACCATAAAAATCATACTTTAGAATTATTCAACATGATTCAGCTGTCTAGTGGACAATAATACTACCCGTTCAAAAACATTGGACATCTTGAAAATGTATGTTTCCATCAACGTTAGTCGACAGTTGACTATAATACTACCTGTTCAAAAACATCGAACATCTTGAAAATGTATCTCACCATCAACGTTGTAGACAGTTGCAGCCAGACCTGATAACAGCGCTCACACTCACATTCCGGGATGACACGTCACGGTACGGTAGGACAGAAGGTCTATGTCTATTTAGGATTTTCTCTAGACATTTTAAATTGATAAATTATTTATTAATTTTTGAGAAGACATAGCAACAGGTCAATGTAACTTACTGAGCGCGAGGTCTACTGTTCACAGAACTACTAGTATTCGACTAAGTTGATATTCATGTAAGGATCGTAGGAAATTATATTGATTTTTTCAATGATTGTTATCAATTCAGCAATAATAATTCAAACTATGAGTAACCTTATTCAAAATTGGGAGAGGAAAGGCTCAATGTTACCTTATTTTTCCTCTCCCTATTATTTTTACTTTCCTTGCCCTACTACCATAGGTAAGGAAAGTATTGCTTTCCAAAAAAAATTAAGGTACCCCAATTTCAAGTTTTCTATACGTTCCAAGGTCCCCTGAGTCCAAATACATGATTTTAGGGTATTGGTCTGTGTGTGTGTATGTGTGTGTGTGTGTATGTGTGTGTGTGTGTGTGTGTATGTGTGTATGTCTGTGAACACGATAACTCCATTCCAAATTAACCGATTGACTTGAAATTTTAAACTTAAGGTCCTTATACCATGAGGACCTGACAATAGAAATTCAATAAAATTCAATTCAAGATGGCGGAAAAAATGGCGGATAGTTACTAAAAAACCATGTTTTTCACGTTTTTCTCGAAAATGGCTCTAACGATTTTCTTCAAATTTATACATGGATAGCTATTTATGAGCCCTATCAACTGGCATAAGTCTCATTTCAGGGAAAATTTCAGGAGCTCCGTAATATTCTTGAGAAAAATGGCGAATAATGACTAAAAAACCATGTTTTTCACGATTTTCTCGAAAACGGCTCCAACGATTTTCTTCAAATTCATACCATGTGTAGAGCTATTCATAAGCCCTATCAACTGGCATGAGTCTCATTTCTGGGAAAATTTCAGGAGCTCCGTAATATTCTTGAGAAAAATGGCTGATAATGACTAAAAAGCCCTGTTTTTCACGTTATTCTCGAAAACGGCTTTAACGATTTTCTTCAAATTTATACCATGGATAGCTATTTATAAGCCCTATCAACTGACATAAGTCTCATTTCTGAGAAAATTGCAGGAGCTCCGTAATATTCTTGAGAAAAATGACAGTTACTAAAAAACCTTGTTTTTCACGATTTTCTCAAAAACGGCTTTAGTCAAGATATTTCATCTGTAGAACAGCTGTTTTGACGAATTTCAGAAAAATCATCGAATTTGATAATGAGGCTTATAGTTCAATGAGCAAGGAAAGTTGTGTGAGTGTACCACACCAGATTTTTTTTCAATGATCTATTTATTATATCGATGTAGGCTAGCCCTATATAGATAAATATCATGTGAGCACGGTTGTCAAGGTGACTGTTTTAGCAACGAACTGTTAATGAGAAGATAACGAGTTGGAGTTTTATGAGAGATGTTAAAACATGATGTTGTATTTTTACTTTCCTTGCCTTATTACCATAGGTGAGGAAAGTATTGCATTCCGAAAAAATTAAGGTACCCCAATTTCTGAATTTCTATACGTTTCAAGGTCTATATATGTGTGTGTGTGTGTATAAGTGTATGTGCATCTGTGTACACGATATCTCATCTCCCAATAAATGGAATGACTTGAAATTTGGAACTTAAGGTCCTTACAATATAAGGATCCGACACGAACAATTTAGATCAAATGCAATTCAAGATGGCGGCAAAAATGATGAAAATGTTGTCAAAAACAGGGGTTTTCGCGATTTTCTCAAAAACGGCTCCAACGATTTTTATAAAATTTATACCTAAAATAGTCATTGATGAGCTATATCAACTACAAGTCCCATATCTGTAAAAATTTGAGGAGCTCCGCCCCATCTATGCAAAGTTTGATTTAGATCTCCAATCATCAGATCTCAGATATGATTTAAACGGAAAATTTCCAGTGGAAAAGATTGAGCATGAGAATCTCTACAATTAATGTCTAGTAATATTTTCACCTAAAATTAAAAATAAGCTTGAAATTCGAGAAAATGTGATTATCCAATATTGCAAACTGTTGGCAACTGTTGATTCTATTAAATTATTCACTATGAAGAGATGGCAGACCTCGTGTGTCTCCAGCGTTATTGCCCTGTCACCAGCTGGCTCAAATCTTTGAATAGTAGACTTGAGATGCGCGGGAACACAAGCGTCACGTGATCAATTTTCATAACGGCAAGGAAAGTTGTGTGAGTGCGCCACACCAGATTTTCATTCTTATCTTGTTCAATGTGAACTTCTAATGAATAAGTGTTAATTACAAAAGCACATTCACAACAATATGATCCAATGAAGAATCAATCAATCAATCAATCAATCAATTGAGAAACCAGTAGCCCACTATAAAGTGACGGATATATTTTAACATATATGAAAGTGCTGATCATACAGATTGCAGTTTGAAAAATGTCGGGGAGAATTGAATAGTTAGATTGAGTAGGTATCAGAATTTATCCAATGGATGTCATACCTGTCAATAACATTGAAATGTGTTCTCCAGTTCAATCAAAATCAATCAGCTGACACCTGATGTCTCGTATGAATTGCACCTTCATGTATCAGTGCATGGAGATGCTTGCAATGATGCATGGAGATGCATGCAATGATGCATGGAGATGCATGCAATGATGCATGGAGATGCATGCATTGATGCATGGAGATGCATGCAATGATGCATGCATTGATGCATGGAGTCTATGCACTGCTTGCACAGAAGCCTGTTGAATTTCAAGCGTGATTGAGTCGAGAGAACGAATCAAAGAAGCCATTCTCCAAAGGAGCTTTCTCCGATTGGATTATGAAATCATAACCTCTTTTGGACTTATCTATACTATAATAAAGGAAAGAACAGGCTAATTCACGTACGGGATAGGAAAATTATGTTCGACGCATCATCACGTCTCAACTACTGGACTGATTAACTTGAAATTCTGTATTTATATATATCCTATATATATAATGTATATATATCCTATTATATAAGCAAGCAAATTCTGTATATATCTGGTTTTTTCATATCTGGTTATTTCTGGTTATTTGTATATCGTTATTTTTATATCTGGCTATTTATGTTTCACGGATCTCGAAAAGTGCTCTAACGATTTTCACGAAATTTGAAGCATAGTAGGTTTATGATATGAAGATTCGATTGCACTAGGTCTCATTATTTGGAGAACTCGCTGAACGACATTAAAAGGATAATTCATACTTGGAAAACAGATGATCGTCTCTCGATAACAGAAGATGCATGTGTGTCTGTCTGGGAGAGAGACAGAATTATTTCCAGCTGTGTAAACATAATCAATCAGCGAGAAATTTCATCTAGCTAGACAATTTTTTTTTAATCGATTTGTAAAACATAATCTGATTTGTTGACATGATAATCCTCCTGAGCTAGAGTATATCATGATTTTCAAAATTGATCATTATTTGACAATTTCAAGTGATTAGTGAGTGTTATTTTGTTATTCAATTTGGTTTGTATATCATATAAATTATGAATTTTTTTGTTTTCAAATGTTTGAACAGAAAACTTAACCTGGATTCAAGT
>NC_052512.1:28944019-28956519 GCF_014356525.2 Nilaparvata lugens
AAGAAATATATCCCTAAACGAGTGAACCCTTATTCCATTGTTCAACAGTTGTGTATCTTCTTCTTCTTCTTCTTCTTCTTCTTTTCTTCTTCTTTAAATTAAGGTTTTTATCAATAATAAAATTACACAGAAAAACATTTGATGGATTTCAGGCAATTTTACCCATAATTACCCACTTTTCATATTCAATGGTAACTGAAGGAAAAACTTAATGTGAAATACGTGCGCAAAGTTCCTCTGCTGCACTCAAGAAACCATTCCGCCCTCGCCTACGGCTCGGGCGTAAACGTTTCTTTCGGTGCAGCAAACTGTCACTTTGCGCACTAGTTGCACAAATAACTATTACAACAGTGTAAAGAACACTGGAAGAACAGTGTTTCCATTCTCTGCCTTGCCACTGCTTTGAACCTCCTACTTTTCTATTAGGCTACATCAATAAAAGTACAGTGTTTGCAGTGTTTGATTGGCAATGGTATTGCTATCCTCGTCCATCATTCAACAGAGCGGATAGTGTCATCTCTCTCCCGCTTTGCTCTGTTGCCAGATCGTCTTTCAACAATGTAGAATTAATAATTGATCAACAAAAAATATTCATCTAAATAATGAAATTCATTATGAAATCATTGATAAATATAACTCCTCGCTTGATGAAATATTATTGATTATTTCAAACGAGAATGAACCGATAATATTACATAAATAGACCGGTATCAGTGACCCTCCATAGAAGGCATTAACAAGACAAAGGATCGGCATAGTTATTCTATCTTTCTCCACTGCCATTATAACGTGGACCTCACTATATAATGTATTCCTACACTGCAATAATAACATGGACTATAGTAACGAAAGCAAAGTGATACTTTCTAAGATTCAAGTCGACGGTTTGGCATTTCTCTTTAAATATTTAAATGTTTATATATTTATATGTTGCGCATTTATGACGACACGCGGTAATAGATTCTCATGAAATTTGACAGGTGTGTTCCTTTTCAAATTGCGCGTCGATGTATATATACAAGGTTTTTGGAAATTTCGCATTTCAAGTAATGAAAATTTTCATAACTTTCTTGAAACCTTACAAACTAATATGAACCCGTGAGTAGGCCTACACTAAACCATAGAATAGAATAGAATGACTCATTTATTTGTTGATGTGACGATGCTCGGACAGTAATGTCCACTCCACAACTCAACCATAAAATACTGCAGTTCAATTATATAGTGAGGTCCACGTTATTATGGCAGTGGAGAGAGATAGAAGAACTACGTTGCCAAACCTGTCTTGTCTTGTCAATGCCTCCTACAGACGGTAGCTGATACAGGTTTATTGATAGTTTAATAATATCTGTTCATTCTCGTTCAAAATAATCAATTATATTCTATTAAACAAGAATTTATACTTTTCAATAATTTTATGATGAATTTTCATAATTGGGATTGAATATTTTGTTAATTGATTATCAATTGTACATCGTTGAATGACGATCTGCCAACAGAGCAAAGCGAGAGAGAAACGCTTTCCGCTCTGTTCAATGATAGACAAATCAAATCAAATCAAATTTTTATTGCCTCACATAAAATATTCACAAATGAATACAGGTTACAAAAAGTAATATTTTAGAATAAGAAGTATAATTTTTTTAACATAATAATATACTAATTCGGCGAAACCAGCAAAACCACAGTTTGAGTGCCGGTGGTGACGAATACCAAAACAGAAAACGATACTATCACTTCCAATAGAAAAACTTTGATTCAACAAGGTAAGCTTAACTATAATATTATAAGTATACAATTCAATCAATGTGAAAGTGGGGAGAACACAAATATAAATACTGTATGTAAGTTTGATGGCAATACTAGAGAAAAAAAATCAAATTGTGTTGTGAATTAGGTGAAAAACATTTGTTGATTTAATCGAATCAATAATTTTTTTGTACTTGATTTAGTGATGCTATCTAAGATTAAATTTTCGGGTAACATTAATCAATTTATTTACTACATAGGGGAACTGTCTACGCGTCTACGGCATTCTATAAGGTCTGTCCTGGAAACACGGTAATTTGATGACGATCTGAAATTGTAAGCTGGAAAGTATAGCAATACAAGGATAGCAATACCATTGCTGATCAAACACTGCCATTATAACGTGGACCTCACTATAGAAGTTTTCTCTGAAAATCTCTTTGTTACTGTGAATTTAATCACGAGGAAAACAACAAACAAATTCGTTTCATCCATCTCTATCATAAACTACATTTTGAAGAAAATTAGTTTGTGGCACACGATCTCAGCGATTCAATTATGAATATGATGATAATTGAATTTCCACGAATAAGTCCAAATTGATGAGAAATAACGCGCAGTTATACGAAAATACACAGGGAACTGCAAACACTGTCAGGAAAAGAACGATTGGATGTCAACTTCAGTTCAGATGAGCACTCAAATAGTCTGGTGAGGTCCACGTTATTATGGCAGTGGAGGCAGATAAGGGACAACGTTGCCGATCCTCTGTCTTGTCTGCCTACTATCGACGGTAGCTGACACAGGTTAATCGATGTAATACCAACTTTTCATAGTTATTATTAAACGAGAATTCCAATTAAATGCTGTAAATCACCCCGAAGTCTTCTTCTACAGCAAAACTCTATTGACAACAGGTTGAACAGCTTCATAGAAATTCGATGAGCGCTATTATACACAAATGATTAGTCAGCCCATTTCATTAGGAAACTCATTTCATAAATCGAACACTTCCATTATGAAGTGGACTTCACCATAGTAAATTTTAATTCCATCTCCAACAGGAAAACTCGACCAATCAGTGTTACCGTTATTTTCCTAATCTGCATCAAAACATGAATATTCCATGTTACCGATTTTTTTAATTTCCATCAATTTGAAAATTAGAATGGAACATGATATTGAATCCACAGTGCAGCTTTTGAGTTTTTCTAAACACTGCCTTTATTTCAAACGCTGCTAACCTTTCAAACACACTGCTGAGTATCTCTTTTCTGTATAGGGCTACTTTTATAAAAATAGAAAGAAAAATAAAAATCTTAGTACCCTTTTTGAAATATTTAATCACAACATGTTTCGGACATTGATGACATTTTCGAGAAAAAATGACTTGAAAATGGCATCAATGTCCGAAACATGTTGTGATTAAATATTTCAAAAATCTGGTGTGGCGCACTCACACCACTTTCCTTGCAGTTATGAAAATTGATCACCTGACGCTGGTGTTCCCGCGCATCTCAAGTCTACTATTCAAAGATCTAAGCCAGCTGGTGACAGGACAATAACGCTGCAGACACACTAAGTCTGCTATCTCTCCATAGTGGATGATTTAATAGAATCAACAGTTGCCAACAGTTTGCAATTTAATAATCTTATTTTATCGAACTCCGAGCTTTTTTTTTAAATTCAAGGTAAAAATGTTACTGAACATTATTTGTAGAGATTCTTATGCTCAATCTTTTCCACTTGAAATTTTTTGTTTAAATTGTATCTGAAGCCTGATAATTGGGAATCTAAAATCAAACTTTGCATAGATGGGGTGGAGCTCTTGGAATTTTTACAGATATGGGATTTGTGGCAGTTGATAGAGCTCATCAATGACTTTTTTAGGTATAAATTTGATCAAAATCGTTGAAGCCGTTTTCGAGAAAATTGCGAAATATCCTGATTTTGACAACATTTTCGCCGCCATCTTGAATCGCATTTGATCGAAATTGTTCGTGTCGGATCCTCATACTGTAAGGACCTTAAGTTCCAAATTTCAAGTCATTCCGTTAATTGGGAGATGAGATATCGTGTACACAAGCGCACATACACTCATACACACAGACACACATACAGCCCAATACCAAAGAACCACTTTTTCGGACTCAGGGTACCTTGAAACGCTTAGGAATTTGGGAATTGGGGTACCTTAATTTTTTTCGGAAAGCAATACTTTCCTTACCTATGGTAATAGGGCGAGGAAAGTAAAAAGGGCACTAAGATTTTTATTTTTCTTCCTACACTGCTGAGTGTATAGTGATGTCCACGTTATAATGGTAGTGTTCGATTAGCAATGGTATTGCTATCCTTGTCTATCATCCAACAGAGCGGATATAGCTATCTCTTTCTCGATTTGCTTTGTTGCCAGATTATCTTTTAACAATGTAGTATTGATAATCGGTTAACAAAAAATCATCATAATAATGAGAACTGATAATCAAATTATTGTAGTATTTGATTTCTAGCTTGTTAAAGTAAAATTGATTATTTTAAACGAGAATTACCCGTTAATTTTACATCAATGAACCTGTATTTGTATCTTCTTTTTCTCCTCCTTCTCCTTCTCATCCACCTCCTCTTTCTTCTCCTTTTTATTCTTTTTCTCAATCTTCTCTCCTCAACATCTTCTTCTACTGTTTCTTCTTCTTCTTCTTCTTCTTCTTTTTCTTCTTCTTCTTCTTTGTCTCTTCTCCGTTCTCTCATTCCTCACCTATCAACACAATATTCTCTACTCATACCTTCATCAGCATCCAACTCCTCATGAACTTCTCCTCCTCCTCATATTCTCTTCCTCTTCTTCTTCTTCTTCCCCTTGTTCTCCTTCTTTCTTCTTCTTCTTCTTCTTCTCTCCTTCTTCTCTTCTTCTTCTTCTTCTTTGTCCCTTCCCCGTTCTCTTCTTCCTCACCTATCAACACACCATTATCTACTCATACCTACCTCAGCATCCAACTCCTCATGAACTTCTCCTCCTCCTCATATTCTCTCCTTCTTCTTCTTCTTCTTCTTCCCCTTGTTCTCCTTCTTCTTCTTCTTCTTCTTCTTCTTCTTCTTCTTTTCTTCTTCTCTTCTTCTTATTTTTCTCCTACACTATGCAGAGCCGGTAAGTGAATTGGAAGTCTCTGTTATCACAACTTGGTTCCGGAATTTGAGCAGTCACCAATACTTCTCCGTAATTGGCATGTTAGCGAGGCAGATGCAGGGCGCAGAGTACAAACTGCTGGACAACACATAATTAATTATTATTATACGAACGACAAGAAAAATTGATACGTAATTATCTCTCATAACGTGTAATTGGGTAGAATTATTGAGAGGAGGTGGATTAATTTAATTTTTTTATTTCTCATGATACGCCAATCTAAATCATTGAACTTTGGACTCGATGGCGTGATCGGACTGAATTTTCTAATGTTCATTTTTTTTCTAGACGTAGGGTATTTCAATTTTCTCTAGTGTGAGAAATAGATTATTGCGTTTTAGAATATAAGAATTGTGCACAGTACAGCGTATTCTTCTGCCTCGTGGAGAAAAACTGCAATCTGGTGACAGTTTTCCACGAGGAACTATCTCTTTCTCCATCCAATTTTGAGCTCTCACTCTTTCTCTGCCGTGAGAAAAAGGTGAGTTTCCCAAGCGTTTTAGGCTAGGGTAATGTCCATGGACAGCCCTCGAGTCAGTCAGCAATGGACTCCTGAGCGAACGGTTACTCTCGAACGCGAGACGCACTGCGGTGAAATAAGTTTTAATTGTTATATTTTGTTAAATTTATTTTGTGATTCGAACGATAAAAATCAAGTTCAATTGATTCGTTATATGTGTTGTAATTATTCGCGTGCTACGAGCGATAAAATGTGTCTTTAGTGTTTAGTTGATGTCGAATTAATTCGTTGTACTCGTTGTTTTATGTTGAACAATTCGTGAGATATGACGATAGAATCTTTCTGTGTTTCGTTATAATATTGTTGAAATTATTCGAGCGATACGGACAATAAGGATTGGTTCCAGTTTTTCGTTATAGGCTAATTTGTTGAACTTATTCCTGAAGTATGAACGATAAAGTTCGCCTGTAGTTTTCTGATATATTTTGTGGAACTTATTCGTGTGATTATTTTCCGTGAGAACAATAAATTAATTCGCGGGAACAACGTATTCGTATGACTCTAACCTGAATCCAGAAGCCAAGATGCGGTTTTGGATCCTAATGAAAGTGACCCTCGGAATTATTATCACGGGTGAGTGAATCTATTCTGGCCACTATAATTGATTGATATTTGACCGAACCTTCCCTTTGAAATTGTCGAGAATTACTTTTATCTTAGTCTATTTGGCGGCTGGAGTAAGAGATAGGTTGTACTGTGCTATTATTATTTAATATTATTTAATTGCCAAGTTGATAATTACTCTGAATGTTATTTAATTGAAATGTTAGTGTTTTATTAGAATTTGATTTGGACGAGAGTGGCGAAGGGTTTTTATATTCCAACGTTAACCGCTAATTGGATACTCTCGCCTACTATTGAGGAACATTTATAATAAATTTGTCCATTTTATTCAATATTGTACCATTAACGAGAAGACAGTTATAATTTTGTTAACAATTATCCTGACGACAGTTGCATATTTTTATGATGTAGAGAGTATTTAAATGTGTGTACCTATGTTTCTTTTTAAGCCGATGTCTAAGGCATTAATTTGGTGTAGTATTAAAATTCGAATTTAATGTGAGTTGAGAAGAATTTTATGTTCCAACGTTAACAACTAATTGGGCATTCTTGCGAATAGTGAGGGATACATAATATTGATCTATTCAATATTTCGTAAATTAAATCTATTCATTTCAACAGTCGTTGTTTCTCCAGTCGCCTTGTTCTCCTTAGTTAAGGCATGTTAAATAGATAAGAGGGAGAGTCGAACAGTTCTGCTGTGGTCTGCGTCTCCTGGAGGAGTTTGTGCCTCTTTCCCATTGGGGTTGAGATTTCAACCCACTTGAACTCAGAGGGCCTCTTCCAGGGTCGTATAGGCAGGACTGGGCCGACCTCCTAACTAGGTTTAAGTTTATGTCCGAACTGGTTGGGCCCGCTACCAGATCTACCCGCCAGTTCGGTTACAACTGTCATGGCTGCGCTATCAAAACATCCAAAACACTCGCTTTTCAGTTCTCTTTCATAGGTGAACGAGCATTATCGTGTTCTCACTTGTGACTTACTGATAGTCCAAAGTTGTTGACAGTCTGTCTGTATGTTCTACAATAGCTTTATGAGAAATTGATCAATCAGCTTCAAATTTCGAACACGTTTTCTTCGAACCTTTTTACAGGTCAAGTTTGTTGGACAACGAAATTGACTCACTCCTTCGTCCTTTTCCAGGATATAGAAATAACATTGAAAGTGCATTAGAAAAATTCTGTTTTGATCTATCATTTAGTCAGCTACATTACATGCAATTATAGTCCAGTCAATATAGACATAAAAAAGGGGGTTTGCTTGCAATTTATATTGTAGTTCTGATTTTTTAATATATTATTTGGGTACCGGTACATAAGAGAGGTTCAGAACCAATTTCTTCATGCAAAATTCCCTTGTGCTAAATACAGAGTGGCACAAAAACCTCGTATTTTCGGCTCATTTTCCAGTTTTCAGCTGTTTCTGCCAAATCTCGTAATCGGACAGAAAAATTTGCTGATGGTTGATGCTGAAAATTAGGTGTTTTTCACAATACAAGGAGCATTGCTGTCATGTGTTCCTGGAAATCTATATGAGATAGAGCGCTCTACCTGATCTCAGATTGTAGAGCACAAAAATACGCCCAGAAGGAATTTTGAATTACACATCTAAATGGTACCAATCGGATGATATTGTTGATCAAAAACTAAAATTTATCAAAATTTATTTTTTCTTCAAATTTCATCCATTTTTGAAAAATCATAGCTCAGTAGGCTACTCATTGGAGATTAAAAGTTCCAAATGATCTTATTTCATTCAGAATTTCATAATCAAGAAAAAAGGCAGGAGCAAATTTTTCTGTCCGATTACGAGATTTGGCAGAAACAGCTGAAAACCGGAAATGAGCCAAAAATACGAGGTTTTTCGGCCACTCTGTATTTAGCACAAGGAAATTTTGCATGAAGAAATTGGTTCTGGACTTCTCTTATGTACCCAAATAATATATTGAAAAAATCAGAGCTATAATATAAATTACATGCACCAATGTATATAGTGACTGGACTATTACAACAGTTTTCTTATTCATTCATCCATAACATCAGCAGAGACTATTAATTTGAAAGCCATCGCACAGACCTTAATGCACTGACACATGACTCCAGCTGGTTAATATACAATATAATTTTCGCCCCACTTGCGTAATGAGCTGGTTTTCGTGCGTCATATGGAGGCCGAAAATGATTGTTTTCTGACAAGGCCGGTAAAATTTTACGGCCCTAGGGCTGTAATAGTATATTTCGCACCTAGGACCGAAATGAGACTTTTCCGGCTTGAAATCGGTTTTCAAGTCCGAGGCCGTAGGCCGAGGACTAGAGAAGATTGAGAGCCGGAAAAACATTTTTGTCCGTGATGAGAACGTTATTTTTCACCACACAGAAAAATAAATAATATAAATATGAGAATAATTGTTCATTCGCACTTCCGAAAGCAAAACAGGAAGGTCATAGCTCTAGCAAATCTGAGGTAATCTGAATATCAGGAAATTGTCCAAGTATTTTATTTTTATATTCTGTTTTGTCTAAATAACCTGAAAGATATGTTCAAATATGGAAGAGGTTGAGTTTATCCTTCTTATTCTTCCAATGACAATAAGATGATATTATTATAAATGTTTTGATTCTAGAATAATAAACACAATAATGAAAGTCTTTTGATCAGCTGTTTTAGCACACTTGAAATTCGGCCAATCGGAATGTCAACGTCAACAATGCTTGTTGTCGTTGACTTCGGAGTTTAGGTTAGAAGTCTATCCTACTCTGAAAATCGAATTTGAATAGTTTATAATATATATCTTATCTGGGTTTATCATCCAAATAAATGATAGTATCTTATCGCAGAATACTTATTCAATTCTAGAAGCATAAACTGATTCCGTTTCATAGACCATTTTGTAAACACGTTCACATCAAATCAGAATCAGCTTACTTCAAAGTTATTTTTCGCCCCACTTGGATGTAATGAGCTGGTTTACGTGTGTCATATGGAGGCCGAAAGTGATTGTTTTCTGACCAGGCTGGTAAAATTTTTACGGCCCTAGGGCTGTAAAATAACCATGAGGTCAGCTGATCCTGATTTGATGTGAACATGTTTACAAAAAAGTTTATGAAACGGAATCAGTTTATACTTCTAGGATTGAATAAAGTATTTTGCAATAAGATACTCTCATTTATTTGGATTAATAAAATATATATTATAACTATTAAAATTCGATTTTCAGAGTAGGATAGAACTTCTAACCTAAACTTCCGAAGTCAACGACAACAAGCATTGTTGACGTTGACATTCAGATTGGCCAAATTTCAGTGTGTGCTAAAACAGCTGATCAAAAAACTTTTTATTATTTGTGTTCATTATTCAAGAATCAAAACATTTATAATAATATCATCTTATTGTCATTTGGAAGAATAAGAAGTATAAACTCAACCTCTTACATATTTTAACCTAATCTTTTAGGTTATTTAGACAAATCAGAATAAAAAATAAAAATACTTGGACAATTTCCTGATATTCAGATTACCTCAGATTTGCTAGAGCTATGACATTCCTGTTTTGCTTTCGGAAGTGCCTAATAAACAATTATTCTCATTTTACATTATTCATTTTTCAGTGTGGCGAAAAATAACGTTCTCACCGGGCAAAAAATGATTTTCCGGCTCACAATCTTCTCCAGTCCTCGGCCTACGGCCTCGGACTTGAAAACTGATTTCGAGCCGGAAAAGTCTCATTTTCGGCCCTAGGTGCGAAATATACTATTACAACTCTTACATTAATAAACTGATACGGGTTGAGTTATCAATGAGCGATCTTTGCCATTCATTTCCTCTAGGAACTTTGAATCGAAATCATGTATCACATGAACGTACTATCCACTCTAGATATACAAATAAATAAGCATTGAGGAGTAAGAAAATTAAACTGTCTCCACCTTCCTCTTCTTCTTCTTCTTCTTCTTCTTCTTCTTCTTCTTCTTCTTCTTCTCCTCCTTCTTCTTCTTTTTCTTCCTCTTCTTCTCCTTCTTCCCTCCTTCCTTCTTCTTTTCTTCTTCTTCTTCTTCTTCTTCTTCTTCTTCTTCTCCTTCTTCTTCTTCTCCTTCTTCTTCCTCTTCCACTTCTTCTTCGTATACGTCAAGTGATAGTTGTGCGTTCATCTTCCCTTAGTACTTGAACTAAATATTATCACACGCACACAGACACTCGCTCTCTTCCTCAATCTTGACACCGTCTCTCTCCAATCAGCTTTTTGTAGCATGACAGGGCCTGATGTTTTTGGATAATGATCTCCAGCAGCACATCTATTCCAATACACCCCTCAATGCCACTTCATTTCATCCACCCCTCAATGCCACCTCAATTTCATCCACCCTCCCCTCGCCGACAGGCCACAGAATGCAAGAAAATGGTGGTCGCTTTTTGCGCTCAGCCATCAAGGCAACTGACATCCATCCTTCTAACACAGCTTCTTCTCCTTAGTCCTCCTCCTACTCCTCCGACACCTACTCCCCCTCCTCATCTTCCTCATCCTCCTCGTCCTCATTCTTCTTCTTCTTCTCCTTCTCCTTCTTCTTCTTCCTCCTACACCTTCTTGTATCACTTCTTTTTCTTCTTCTTCTTCTTCTCCTTCTCCTTCTTCTATTTCTTTTTTTTCTTCTTCTTCTTCTTCTTCTTCTTCTTCTTCTTCTTCTTCTTCTTCTTCTTCTTTGTCCCTTCCCCGTTCTCTTCTTCCTCACCTTTCAACACAATATTCTGTCCTCATACCTAACTCAGCATCCAACTCCTCCCCATGAACCTCTTCTCCTCCTCGTATCCTCTTCTTCTTCTTCTGACTCATAAGGTATTAAAGAAATTCATTTTACAATATTCTAAGCCGAGCAGTTTCGCAGTTTTCCAGAAAAAATACTAATAGCACATCATGAGTTATGTCTAATAACTTATACATAATAGCTGATATACAAATAGCTGAACTGGGTTAACACAAAATGGTGATTTTGCAATGCATCACGGGATTGTGTCTTGACCTGTTCTCACAACAGACCTCGATATCATCTAATAATCTTCTCCCAATCACTCCTTCGCTCTCTCACTCATCCACTCATCCTCTCTCTCACAGTCTCTCTCACCCATCCTAATCCATGTCAGTTACAATCTTCTCATCCACCCCTCCCTACCACACTCTCACTTTTCAACCTATCAATAATCCTCTTCCTCCTCCTCCTCCTCCTACTCCTCCTCCTCCACCTCTTCATTGTCCACTTTCACCCCGATTGCCCCTCCTGTTGATGGCATTGAGTCACGACACTAGTCAGTTATTGTCTGATGAAACAAAGGACCGATGTGATTGTTCAATTTGTGTGGCCTGATGCGTCAAGCGCTTCCACTCCTACTGTCTCCGCAGATGAGTGGGAGGAAGAGGAGAAGGAAGACGAGTGGGAGAAGGAGGAATATGAGGAGGAGGAGGAGGAAGAGGTAGAGGAGGGGTGGAGAAGGGATGAGGAGGAAGGAGGCGATGAGGAGGAGGAGAAGGAGAGAAAGAGTAGGAGTGGGAGGAGGAGGAGGAGGAGGAGGAGGAGGATGGAGAGGAGGAGGAGGTGGTCAGGGTGAAGGAGGAGTATGAGGAGAAGGGAACCTCCACTGTGACGGTCGAGACAATTTCTATGACAACAGTTCCCACGAATGCTACTCAATTGCCAGTAAATAATTACAATTCGTGTGAGATCAAACAAATTACTAGTGACCCCCAGTCTGAAACTCTAAATCAGTGAAACTGAAATATCAGAATCAGAAACAACATCAAGTTCAGTGAAACATCCCTGAACTGAAAGTAACATGTGGACGTTAAATGCGCAACTAAATATTTAAAAATGAACATTCTATACTAGTGACCTCCTTGGTTGGAGAACTCGCTCAAGAACTGGGGCCTATTTCACAAAGGTACAAGTATTGTTACCAACCATGGTTACGAACAAGTACTCGTAGCTACAAGTTTACAAGTACTCACGTTTCAAAAAATTATGATCTACAAGTTTACAAGTTTACAAGTCTACGAGTACTTCGATAGTAAACATAACCTATTTTCATGATGATTCTTTTTCATCATTCATAAGGTTATTTGTACTTTTCAATAATTACTTTGAAAATATTTGAAAGCAATATAATGGTTTACTTTCCTTGCCCTATTATAGGTAAGGAAAGTATTGCTTTCCAGAAAAATTAAGATACCCCAATTTCTAAATTTTTATACGTTTCAAGGTCCCCTGAGTCCAACGAACTGGTTTTTGGGTATTGTCTGTATGTATGTGTGTGTGTGTATGAGTGTATGTGCGTCTGTGTACACGAAAATCATCTTCCAATTAACGGAATGACTTGAAATTTTGAACTTAGGGTCCTTTCACTATAAGGATCCGACACGAACAATTTCGATCAAATGCAATTCAAGATGGCGGCTAAAATGGCGAAAATGTTGTCAAAAACAGGGTTTTTCGTGAAT
>NC_052512.1:28961519-28991519 GCF_014356525.2 Nilaparvata lugens
GGAAACTTGTGATTCTACACAATTATTGTGTCACTTGATTTCTTGTAACATGGTATGATGAAGAATGTACTGTATATTTAAGAATTGTAATTATTATTGCTTCGTAACTAAGTAAGTTACAGTGTATCAATTTAGTTGTATATGTTATTTTGATAATGTGTTATTTGCTCACTAATCTCATTGCTCAGTTTTCTCTCGGTAACTCATGCTAACTCTTGCTTTTCTCTTTGGTAATTTGGATTTTTGAAGTTTTGTCCAATGCTTGTAGATTTTATTTTCTTCTTTGAGCCTTGTCGACCTGATCAATTGACAATGATCTCTCTTCTTTCCCTTTCTCTTCCCTCTACTTTTCATTTTCTTTGGGCGGCCGACCAATTACTCTCCTTTTCTATTTATTTAACTTCTATCTTGAATAAATTTCTGGTACAATTTGGTTCCTAAATTAAATACCCCCAGTTGTGGAGGTTTGTACCAAAAATTTATTAATTACTTAATTTTATTTTATTTATTTTATTTTCTCCTTATTTGGACATAACTTTGAATATCCATTTATTAAATTTCTAGTTAATAATTTTGATTTGTTGGATTGGTACAACTGGACGAAGCCTTGTCGGTTGACCAGCCAGCGATTTCCTCTTCTTCTTGTTCTATAAGGCCTAGCTGTGGCATCTCAAAATGTAGCATGTGATTTGAATTATGAAATATCTAAATTTTTTACTACAAAATTTTTCTTTAAATTATGCTAAAGTAGCATAAAATGTAAATCTACAATGCCTGATTGAATTTTATATTTGAATAACCCCAGTTGGGTTTTTTTTTATTTTACCATTAATTTTGAATGACCGGACAAATATAATACCAGGATAAATACAGGATGAAGGAGACTACAAATTTTCCATAAACTCAAGCAATCAAATTTTGGAATTCAAGTACAGTATGAAAGTTAAATTTACAATTCGAAGTGGGGTATGCAGAACACTTGTTTTACAATTCGGCTTCTAATTCAACCAAGTCCATCGAATTTTATGAGTTTCAAACTTCGTTAATCGTCGCTTATCTACGATTCCACATCACACTGAAGCTTCAGTTGTGGGCCTACCGGTTACTAACATAGATTTAATAATCAAAACTTGTAAACTGAATATTTGTAACTTCAGAAATGAAATTGATTTTTAATGTTGAAAATATAAGATTCAATCGGACTTGGCTTAAATTTTATTTCAACCAGGATTGCCAAAATATTCACTGGCCCTCATGACCAGCATTGCTTCCTACTTGTTAGGCAGTCTTATTTGAGATTACTCAAATAGGGTTGGTTACATGGCTAAGATCTTAGAATAGTAGACTTGAGATGCGCGTGCACACTGGCGTCAGGTGATCAATTTTCATAACGGCAAGGAGAGTTGTGTGAGTGCGCCACACCAGATTTTTTATGTAAAAGTTGTAAATTATGTTGAGTTATGAACCAGCTGAGATCATAGTGTCAGTGCATGAAGATCTGCCTGTGTAATAGCTTCCAAATAGCCTCAGCTGATGTTATGTATGAATGAATGAATAAATGGAACAACTGGTGTAATAATTGTATGTAATGAATTCTTCAGCTAAAGCAAAACTTTTTTTTCTCATGCACTTTTAATGTTTTTTTGTATCCTGAAAAAGTACGAAGGATTGAGTCAATTTTTTCGTCCAACGAACTTGAACTGGAAAATGGTTCGAAGAGAACGTGTTGATTCGAAGCATATTGATCAATTCTGCATAGGATGAAAATGGAATGAAAATGTAGATTAAGATGTAGATGAAGATTAAGGGGGAAATTATGATGAAGATGCAGATGATAATGATGAAGATGATGACTATGTTGTTGATGATGATGATAATGACTCTTAAGTAGCGAATATACACACGCCCACAACGCCTTTCAATGGTTTCGAAGAAAACTTAGCAATTTCTTTCAACTAAGAAAGTTGCAGCATTGTTCTCGGCTACGTAGAGACACATCCTGCTTCTAAAACGCGAAACAAAGGTGCTGGCTGACTCTATGTGTGGGATTCAAACTTTCCTTTCAGTGAACAACTATTGACTTAGAAGTTTTCCATCCACACACTTTTGTTCGCTCCTTGCCACTTCAACTATTCCTTATCACTCCACACTCTTTTATTACATTCGCTTCTCGTATGCTACACTCGTCTATAGTGAGGTCCATGTTATAATGGCAGTGTACGATTGACAATACTGTTGCTGTCCTTTTCTATCATACAACAAAACAGATAGCGCTATCTCTTTCTCGATTTGCTCTATTGCCAGATCGTCTTTTAACAATGTAGAATTGAAAATTAATTAGCGAAATATTCCATCTTAATTATAAAATTCATTATTTAATTATTAAAAAATATTATTTCTTGCTTAATAAAATAATATAATTGATTATTTTGAACGAGAATGAACAGTTATTATTACATCGATAAACCTGTATCAGCTACCATCTATAGAAGGCTTTGACAAGACAGAGGATCGGCAACGCTTTTCTCCTCTCTTTCTCCACTGCCATTATAACGTGGACCTCACTATAGATTTTGCGACTTGACTCGATTCAGCACCTTAATTGAATGAGCGTTAGCGAGTTTTCACTTTTGACTCACTGGAGGCCAAAATCTTTGTCCGTCTGTTTGTATGTTCTGCAATAACTCAAGAAAGAAGTGATCAATCAGATTCAAATTTTAAACATATATTTTCAAACCTCTCCACAAATCAAGTTCGTTGGACAACATAATTTACTCCTTCGTCTTTTTTCATGATATAACAAATAACATAGAAGTTGATTAATTATCAATTCCACATTCTTAAAAGACGATCTGGCAACAGAGCAAAGCGAGAGAGAGATCACGCTATCCGCTTTGTTGAATGATAGACAAGGATAGCAATGCCATAGCTAATCAAACACTGCCATTAAAACGTGGACCTGACTATAGAACGATTTACAAGTGTGCACTGGAATATGATCGATGAAAATATAATCGATAGTCAGTTTATCGATATATAGATAGATGTATCGATATCTATAACTTTTCTCATAGAAATGTGTATTGAGGTTCGACTGTGCATAATAAATTACATGGAAAAGCATAGTACAGTATCAGCTTTTATCATTTTCCAATTTTGGCAAGAATTATTCAAGTTAGAAAACTCTCATCTAAATGAAATATCGTTTTTTTCAATCACTTACTCTCTCACCCCTCTCTTCATCTCTCTCAATCCTACTCTCTCTCTGTCTCTTTAACTCTCTCTCACTCTGACTCTCTCAGTCCCTACTAGTAGTTCTGTGAACATTAGACTAAGTAAGTTACATTGACCTGTTGTTATGTTTTCTCAAGAATTAATGAAGAATTTATCAATTTAAAATTTCTAGAAAAAATCCTAAATAAACATAGAGCTTTCTGCCCTATCGTAACGTGACGTGTCGTCCCGGAATGTGAGTGTGAGCGCTGTTATCAGGTCTGGCTGTCGTCGATACGCCAATCCAATCAACCCATCAGAGAGCATTCCGTTTTGTCGTGCTGGCAAAAAATCGGTTTGTCAAATTTTACAAAATAATCCACTATAATGCTGATTTCCTACAAACTTCATTTCTCACTTTTCATGATTTTGGTATTCGATTTCTTTTCAATAATATTTGTTGCAATTGTAATCATCAGATTGGGAAAAAAATGTTTTTAATCAATAACTCCAAACTCCAAATAGAATCATGGCCTCAGCTTATGGAAAGACAAAGTTAGTGGACAATTGTCTACTAACGTTGATGGAAAGATACATTTTCAAGATGTTTGATGTTTTGATCGGGTAGTATTATAGTCTACTGGACAGCTGATTTATGATGAATAATTTTAAAGTCTCATTTTCACGGTAATATTGGCTTTCAAAGGAGACTCCTTCTCCTTTTTTATTATCCTTAAAATGCGAAATTTCAAAAAATCGTATGTATTCGTCGACGCTAAATTCAAAAATGAACATACCTGCCAAATATCATGAAAATCTATTGCTGCGTTTCGCTGTAAATGCGGAACATGAGAACATAAATATAAACATAGAAACATATAAACATAAAGAGAAATGAAAAACCGTCGACTTGAATCTTAGACCTCACTTCGCTCGGTCAATAACTATCTCTCACTCTGACTCTCTGTCCCTATAACTCTCACTCACCCTGAATCACTCTCTCTGTCCCTATAACTCTTCCTCTCACTCTGACTCCCACTGTCCCTCTAACTCTCTCTCACTCTAACTCTTTGTCCCTATAACTCTCACTCACCCTGACTCTCTCTCTCTGTCCCTATAACTCTTCCTCTCACTCTCACTCTCTCTGTCCCTATAACTCTCTCTCACTCTGACTCTTTTTGTCCCTATAACTCTCTCTCACTCTGACTATCTCTGTCCCTATAACTCGTTCTCTCACTATGACTCTCTCTGTCCCTATAACTCTCTCTCAATCTGACTATCTGTCCCTATAACTCTCTCTCACTCTAACTCTCTGTCCCTATAACTCTTCCTCTCACTATGACTCTTTTTGTCCCTATAACTCTCTCTCACTCTGACTCTCTCTGTCCCTATAACTCTTCCTCTCACTCTGACTCTCTCTGTCCCTATAACTCTCACTCACTCTGACTCTCTCTGTCCCTATAACTCTCACTCACCCTGACTCTCTCTGTCCCTATAACTTATTCTCTCACTCTGACTCTCTCTCTGTCCCTATAACTCTCACTCACCCTGACTCTCTCTGTTTCGTTAACTGTCTCTCACTCTCACTCTCTCCGTGCCCTATCACTCTATCACACACACACCAAGACTCTCTCACCCACTCTCTTTGTCTTTCTATCCATCCCACCTCTCACCATCTCTCTCACGCATCCCTGTCTCTCTTTATCATGCCTCTCCTATTATTCCCTTCAGCATACTTTACAGGAAAAATATTCCAGAGAAAACGAGTTTTCCAGAGAAATAAATCATAGGTGGAGTTTTTCGCTCACTGGCAGGCTCTGAACGGCCAAGGTGAACGAACACTCTTTTCCTTCTGCACTTTAAATATAAATTATCGTGACCCTTTATTTTTCTGCCAACATTGTTCAGAACTATTCTCATACTTGGGATGTGTATGGTGAGGTCCACGTTATAAGGGCAGTGTTCGATTTGCAATGGTATTGCTAACCTTGTCTATCATTCAACAAAGTTGATAGCGCTATCCCTTACTCGCTCTGCTCTGTTGCCAGAACGTCTTTTAACAATGTAGAATTGATAATTAATCAACAAAATATTTCATCTCCATTATGGAGTTATTGAAGAACATAATTAAATGCTCGATAAAAAATATAATTGATTATTTTAAACTAGGATGAACCGTTAATATTACATTAATAACCCTGTATGAGCCACCGTCTATAGAAGGCATTGACAAGACAGAGGATCAGTAACATTGTTCTGCTATCTTTCTTCAATGCCATTATAACGTGTACCTCACAATAGGCTAGGAATAGCCCATGATAATCTGAGATGGCCGATGGAATTGATGAGGAACTCATCTTGAATGAGGGTCTTGATTGAATAGTGGCTTTTATTGAACGAAGCATTTGGGGTTTAGCCATACCAGTGATGACGTAAATTCAATCATTAGTTTCCTAAGATCATACTTATGACACCTTGGTGGCAGAACAGACAATAGTTCGAATTCGTGTGAATTGAAAGCGACCCATTCGGGATCAAAACCGACTACAGTTATTTGTGCAACTAGTGCGCAAAGTGACAGTTTGCTGCACCGAAAGAAACGTTTATGCACGAGCCGTAGGCGAGGGCGGAATGGTTTCTTGAGTGCAGCAGAGGAGCTTTGCGCATGTATTTCACATTAAATTTTTTCTACAATTACTATTGAATATGAGAAGTGGTTGATTATGGGTAAAATGATGGCTGAAATCCATCAAATGTTTGTCTGTATAATTTTGTTATCAATAACAACTTTAATCTATTTTAAACTCAATAATTAATAATTGATAATTTATTCAAATTAAAAATTAAATCAATCCAATTAATTTGAAAATTTAAATAATTTTGAGTAAATCTTAATTTCTAAAGAATTTTCAACCAATCAATTTATAAATGATAAAATATTATTTGAAATAATGAATAATTTATAATATTAAAAATGTATGATTTGATGAGTTCTCATTTTTATTTATTTGAAAATCAGGAAAAATATAGATAGAACAAATTCGCATTCAAAATACACGCCATCAATGTCAACAGCTGATTGGGATGGCTACAAGATAATACGCAAAGTATTAAGAGTACGCAAAGTAATACTTTGCGCACTAGAGCGGAAAAGTGATTCTTTGCGTTCTGTAATCAGTGCAGAAATGGTCACTTTTCAAGGTAACTGTAGGAGAAATCAATTGAATCCTCTACAACCCAACAATCAGTACTCATTTTTCCAATGCATTGATGTTGAGTAATAAGCCCTGAAAGTTCAAAAATTTGGAAGAAAAACTGTCTTCCACACTTTTAAAACTAGATATCTCGAAAACTGAAGAAGATATCATGAAACTTTACTTGACAAAACTTGTAGGGAACCTATCTAGCTTCATTTTTGTTTCGTTAGTCATGTCGCTGAAATGCATTGTTCTCAAGATTCATTTGTGTAAGCACTAGGGGTAGGGATGATGACTTATAATATGTTTACCTTATAAGTGGTCCAAATAAAGCTGCGAAGTTAAACACTGTGTTCCAAGCATTTCCCCCAAATTTCGCTGTCAATTGATCTATTGTTGTTAAACTGAATATTTTACACTCAACACTATAACGGCTGCAACAATCGTAGGGAGATGCGTAATATAATGGAATAATACAAGAGAATATGATGCTCTATGAGCTCATGATTGGCACGGATTTTTTCAGTCAATCGTGAAAAAGTAATAAGGCCAAAAATATGAAAAACCCGGATCCGGAATGGGTTCTCTTCAAATTGTAACATCTTCAAGTGACTGTAACTGCGGTACAAACAAACAAATAAGAGCCGATCGAGTCGAAACTAAGACCTCAGCTTTGCGTCGGTGAATAATTATTATCCTTCCAACAGGAAACCGTTCAAGCAATGATTCTCCAATCCTACCTATCTGACCGCAAAACCAGATAATACTCTCTCTCTCATCCACTAGATTCGGATTGAACCGCTGTCTGATCGTGCAAAATTTGCTGAAAAGAAAAAACATCAAAACACAAACTGGCAAACATTGAAAGCAAAAGGACTAGCAGTCTCACACCAATGGAACATAGCTTTGTGAAGAACACTGACACTAAAGGATGTGTTGTGGAGAGATTTGAAAGAAGAAGAAGAAGAAGAAGAAAGAGGAGATGATGAAGAAGAAGAACAACAACAACGAGTGATGGAAAAAGTACACTGAATGATTGGAATGAATTAGACAGCACTAACGACATCAGACATTGCAGCCAACATTTTTACTGATTCAACATTTTTACTAGGACACAGCATTCCAGGACGCCATACAACTAACACTGATACCACAATACCAGGAATTAGGAAAGGGTACACCAAGTTTGTGAAATGATACATATAGTGCCAGTTTTCGAGCTTGTGATTTAGCTACCTGAGTAGCCAATGGCTAGAAACGTTCAGAAACCGTTTTCAAGTTCTCTATACATACGTCCTCTACAAATGTGTGGGTTGCATGTGAGTGTGCGTACAGACTTATGCGCCACGAACACGCGCATTCCACTCTTCATTAGCTGGAGCTGATCTGTATTCGTACAGGAAGAGTAGAAGACAGACATCATTAGCGTACCATCAGCTGTTGAATAGTGAAATTCGCGTGTAAAGGTGCGTACAGATATACGCGCCGCGAACATGAGAAATTCACTTTTAATCAGCTGACTATATCTGTATTTTTTCAGAAACGGTATAGGATATAGATATGAAAAGCTTGGCATCAGCTGATTGAAAGTGAATCGTTCATGTTCGCGGCGCGTAAATCTGTACGCACCTTTAGTGAAGCATAAGTCTGAAAGCACCTTGGGATTTAACTCAGCTATTTCAAACACTAAGGGTCAGTTTCCGAGCTTGGGATTTAGTTAGGTTCTAGACTTTGAACAGGTGGAGTCGGAAAATTAGACCACGTTTAAATAAAATTTTGGAAAACTATAAAATTGAACACAAAATGAAAAAAGAGAAAATAGTGTACAGTTTCAGCTATTTCGAATCTATTAGGAATGTTTTAATTCGTCAAGGAAAACGTTTGCAATCATAGAATTGGGAAAATGAAGATTATCTTGAAAACTACGACTACGCCTCATTTTGAAAAACCAATTTCATGTTAAATTTGAAGTTAATTGAAGGTAAACCATTTTTAACTACAGCTGTGTAAAGTCTAGAACTTAGCTGAATCCCGAGCTCATAAACCGGCCTTGTTTGAATTAGCAGAATTAAATCTCAATGTGCTTTTAGACTTATGCGTCTCTATAGGTGCGTACAGATATACGCGCCGCGAAAATGAGCGATTCACTTTTAATCAGCTGACTATATCTGTATTTTTGAAGAAAAGGTAAGATACAAATATAAAAAGCTTGGCATCAGCTGATTAAAAGTGAATTGCTCATGTTCGCGGCGCGTATATCTGTACGCACCTTATGATGCGAATTCCAATGTTCAACAGCTGATTCTCTGCTAATGATGCCTGTATTTAACTGTCTCTGTACGAATACAGATCAGCTCCAGCTTATGAAAAGTGGAATACACGTGTTAGTGGTGCATGAGTCTGAACGCACCCACACATTTGTAAAGGACGTATATATAGAGTACTTGGAAACAGTGTCAACACGTCTCTAGCCTTTTATTGGCTACTCAGCTAGGCTAGAAACGTTCACAAACAGTTTTCAAGTAATTATTATTGAACAAAAATCCAAATTGAATGCTGTAAATCACCCCTAAGACCTCTGCTACTGCAAATATTGGCAACAGGGTAAACAGCTAGATGGGAATTAGATAAGCGCTACTATTCAACAATTATTATTTGTCATTCCCAGGCTGACAATGTTTGTAGTCTATAGCAGCGCTCATCGAATTTCCATCTAGCTGTTTACCCTGTTGTCAATATTTGCAGTAGCAGAAGTCTTCGGGGTGACTTACAGAATTCAATTTCGATCTTTGTTCAATAATATTATCAATTCACTAGCATTTAAACAAAAATGTAATATCAGAGTAGTTTCCAACTTGAGTGCATCTATTCGACACTATTTTGGAAATCACTTTCTTGTTATTATGCTCAACTCTGTGAAATGTTGTTGATATGGTGAGGTCCACGTTATAATGGCAGTGTTTAATTAGCAATACTTTTGCTATCCTTGTCTATCATTCAACAAGGCGGATAGCACTATCTCTTTCACGCTTTGCTCTGTTGCCAGATCGTCTTTCAACAATGTAGCATTAATAATTAATTTGCAAAATATTTCATCTTTATTATAAAAACTCATTATTAAATTATTGAAAAATATAATAAAATGTTCAATGGAATATTATATTGATTATTTCAAACGATAATGAACAGTTAATATTACATCAATAAGCCTGTATCAGCTACCGTCTATAGAAGGCATTGACAAGACAGAGGATCAGCAACGTTGTTCTGCTTCCTTTCTACACTGCCATTATAACGTGGACCTCACTGAAGAGTGTTGTTGATGATGTGATTGGTAGAGGATGTAAGGATTCTGTGGGCTTTTATGTGGCAGACATCTTTACCTGACAAGTGAGGTTTATGGTGGCGATGCGATTTGCCTTTGTGTCTCAGTCGATGATGACTGCTAGTATTGTTTTCTATCAAATTTTTCGACTCTAAATCCTCAGAGTTGACTAGGAGATGTATTCCTGGAAAACAGATAAATTTATATTTCTCAACTCTCCCAGAAAGTTACTCTCAATAACATAATCATGGTTCATCCAGGATTCCAGATAACAATAACATGTGGAAAAAATTAAAGTAAGATTTAAAACTAACAGATATTCAAAAGAAACAGCTCCTGGTTCTAGATGCTGAAAAGATTAGTTTGGAGCCAACTGGTGCATAACTTCTCAAAAGGAGCTCTTGGATAATAGAGAATTATTCTATTACACAGGAAAACGTTGGATTTTGTTCATTCCAATCCAGAAAATATGGAATCATAATCTAGATTCAAAGTATCTCAACACATTCCCTAACAGTTGAACTTTCCCATCCAATACAACCAAATTCTCACTTTCCGATTGAACTCAAAATAATTCCACATTTGACAGTAGAGTTTTTTCATCCATTATGAATATATCTAATCTAATATATTGAACTAAATTTTTATTAGCTGGTTCGATTCAAAATAGCTCCATATATAATAGTATAATAGTTATACTATCTGATATCTCTTGAAGCTCAATGCTCACTTTTCGTCTCTTGGCAGACGAATAGCCGACTCTAGGCATGAATTTGAAATACTTTCAAATAACATGAAACCAACTTCACTGAACCTGGGATTGAAATTGTCCCTCCTTATCGTTATGGATAACCGCTAAATTACTAGATTTCTGAAGTATAGTATGATGTTTTGATCATTCTGTTTATCTTTTCGACAGTCCTTAGGCAAAAGTATAAATCGAGTTTGAACACGTTGAGGCCCGCACACACACATCGATTTTTTTTCGTCCTTTTGAATTCTATTGGATTGAACAGATGATTTCAAACAAATGATGTTTGTCAAGTTCTGTTTAATCTAATCCTCTATATCTATAAAAAGCTCATCTCCGACAGACTGAAATCACACCACAGCCCAAACTACTGAGCCTAAAAACTTGAAATTTCGCACAATTGTTTATGGTAGCCTCAAAACATCCACTAAGAAAGAATTTTCAGAAATTTGCCCCCCTGAGGGGGCTGGGTCCCCCCAAAAATTTTGTACTTTTTAACCGCTCATTGTACAGCAAAGTCATGGCGAACTTTTTTGTTCAGCTACGGAAAAAATTTAGAACTATGCAGAAAAATGCAGAAAAATCCTGATCAGGATCACAAGGGAGTTCGGGAGAGGGCATTTTTGGAAATTTTGATGTAAAATCAGACCACAGCTCAAACTAATTTGCCTACAGACTTAAAAATTTGCACAAATATTCTTCAAACATGCTAGACAGGCACTAAGAACGGATTTTGAAATATTTTGTTCCATTGTTGTATGCTTGGCCAGTTCGGTTTGCGCCTTCTATCAAATGTATATGGAATCTCATACATTCCGATTAGAACAGAGCACAGATATTTTCTTTGGTAAGGAATGTGTTGATAATTCTTTTTTCAAATTCAAATTTTATTGCCATCAAAAATCACATTGAAAACTTCCTTTATAGACAACAAGATTACAGAAACAAATTGTCAAACATATACCTACATTTATTTGTAGCACGGCCAGAAAAAGACAAACTTGAGTACTAGCCGTGAGTTCATTCAATATAACTTATATTTTTTTTTTGTTAATATTTTTTGAATAGAAAGTAATTCCTTATATTTGATCTAAATGGTTATTCATATTGTAGTAGTCGGCGTCACTCACTTCAATCACTGCAATCTAGAGATTTTTATTCTGTAGCTAATGAATTTCATACGTATTGATTGTCCATAATGTATTCAGTGTACATAATGGATGTGATTGAACTACTCAAAACTAATGGCTTACTGGTCCCTGATAGAATTTATAGTATTCCTGGTGATTGAGCCTGTCTTTTTCAGCGTTGACTATTAATAATAAAGCTTTATTTACAACTAGCTTACCCGGCGAACTTCGTACCGGCAAAAAGTCAATGTATCTCATCGCACACTTGACTTTATTTGGTGAATCATGAAATTTATCTGACAATCAATATTTTCATTCACATATCAATACGGACTTCTCATGTGCTTAGTCATGCAGCATTCATTATTCTGAAAACATATTCTTCTCAATCAATTGGTAGTAATATCTATCAGTAAAGTGTTGAATAAAAAAATAGATAGGTTAAATCAGTGTTTCAAAAATGAATTCAATGTTCTAATAGTTGTTGGTTGTCAATAGATGGTCCAGGAAATATAAGCTAAGCTAAATTCAAAAAAATGTAAATTATTCTGTAATTCTTCAGTAATTGATAAATGCAATATGAACAAACTCTCTTTTATGAGGTGAATAATTTTTTTTCAACATTTTCCAGTTATTGAGAAAGTTTTCAACCATTTATGGTAATAAGAAAACAAAGATATTGTCAAATTTCACTGAAAATATTCAGTGAAATTTGACAATATCTTTGTTTTCTTATTATGGAGAGATTTCACAACATCACCATCAATTCTACTAAATTTATGGTAATAACTAGCTCACCCGGAGAACTTCGTACCGCCAAAAAGTCAATGTATCTCATGTCACACTTGACTTTATTTGGTCTTAATCTATTTGGTTTTTTCAAATCACTTTCAAAAAATCATGTAGTACCTACTATTGTGTTTGAGACACTTCTGGCGCTATCTAGTTTAACCACTATTCTGTTCCACAGTCCTATCTCTTGCAGTCGTTAACTATATCCTTGATAAAGTAAAGAGCTGGCTTATACACGTACGGGATAGGAAAATTATGTTTGACGCATCATCACGTCTCAACTACTGAACTAATCAACTTGAAATTTTGCATAAAGATTCTTAATTAACCAAGGATGGTTATAGGCCCATTCTAAATTCTTCAAAATTTAATTACGTCAAGTTTCAGTTTGTCAAGTTTTAAAATAGATCCTTGCGGAGCACGGGTCCTGCTAGTAGAATTTATAAGGACGGCAAAATATCCTATGAACAAAAATCGATGTTTGTGTGCGAGTCTATAATAATACTGTCATAAGCGGAGTGTATAGTCTAACATATTGAAAATGCTAGGTATATTATTGGAAGTCATATTTATATCTCCACATATATGTAATTGTTCTATGAATTATTTATTGTAAAACTAAGAATTTTTATCATTTCTCTATGAAAATTCTAAAAATGATGTAACAAAATTATCCGAACAAGTCGCAACTCATTTTCAATTTCCATAGAGATAGAAATATCCATAGAGTGAATGGAATAGTGAAGTAAGTAAGGGTGAGCGAGAAATAGATAGATAGATCAATGTAATTTATTTGCACATTATAACAGTACTAGTAGTTATGTGAATAGTAGACCTCGCGCTCAGTAAGTTACATTGACCTGTTGTTGAAATTAATAAGTAATTTATCAATTTGAAATGTCTATAAAAAATCCTAGATGAACATAGAGCTTTCTGTCCTATCGTACCGTGACGTGTCGTCCCGGAATGTCAGTGTGAGCGCTGTTATCAGGTCTGGCTGCAACTATCTAGAACGTCGATGGAAAGATACATTTTCAAGATGTTCGATGTTTTTGAACGGGTAGTATTATAGTCCACTAAACAGCTGATTTATGATGAATAATTCTATAGTCTGATTTTTACTTTAATATTGGCGTATGAAGGAGGCTCCTTTTTCCTTCTATATTATCCTCGAAATGCAAAATTTCCAAAAATCTTGTATATACGTAGACGCGAAATTTAAAAAGGAACATACCTGTCAAATTTCATGAGAATCTATTACCGTGTTTCGCCGTAAATGCACAACATATAAACATAGAAACATTAAGAGAAATTCCAAACCGTCGACTTGATTCTTAGACCTCACTTCGCTCGGTCAACAAGTGATGTAAGCGAAGTTGGAGCAATAAGAGCCCCCTCTGCCAATTAACCCACGAGAGAGAGAGAGAGAGATTGAGAGAGTAAGAGAGACTAAGAGAGTGAGATAGAAAAAGTGTGTGAGTGTTAGAAAAACAGAGGGAACGGGTGATGGAGTGAGAAAATGATAATAGAGTAGAGTCTGAATGTATATCATAGATCTATAGTATTATAGAATTTTCATTGCTCCTTACTCAATACTATTGATATTGAATTTATGAATATATAAATTGTATGTGACTGAGGATAATGTATGGAGGACATAATGTAATTAGAAAGGATTTTTGGATGAAATAAGTAAGGATAGAATAGGAAGAGAGAGCATGAAAAGACGGCGGAAGGAAAATTCAAGGACTAACCACTTTACATGCAAATACCTTGAAGCTGCAACATTTTAATGCATGCCATTAACTATAAATTACTTTTGTTCTTCTTAATGGAGAACACGGAGAATACTGAACATTCCATATTTTCTATACTTTGCATGGAAGCTAACTCGTTTTAGCTTCAAATATTTTACCTAACTCTTGTATCCATTTTCCTCTTTTTTACCTCACTAGTCTATACTATAATAAAGGAAAGAACTAGCTCATACACGTACGGGATAGGAAAATTATGTTTGACGCATCATCACGTCCCAACTACTCAACTGATTAACTTGAAATTTTGCATAATATATTCTCAATTAACGGGGGATGGTTATAGGATTATTTTTAATTGTTCAAGATTTTATTACGTCAAGTTTCAAAATAGAAACTACTTGCAGAGCACAGAATTCCGGCTAGTCATACATATTCTTACCTTTCCGCATTGAAATGCCTCAACTACTGTATATTGAGGTCCACGTTATAATGGTAGTGTTCGATTAGCAATGATATTGCTATCCTTGTCTATCATTTAACAAATCGGATAGCGCTATCTCTTTCTCGTTTTGCTCTGTTGCCAGATCATCTTTTAACAATGCAGAAATAATAATCAATTGAAAAAATATTTCATCCTAATTATAAGATTATTGAAAAATACAATATCTTGTTTGATAAAATATATATTAAACTAGAATGAACAATTAATATTACATCAATGAACCTGTATCAGCTACCGTCTATGGGAGGCATTGACAAGACAGAGGATCGGCAAAGTTGTTCTGTTATCTTTATCCACTGCTTTAATGGGGCTAAAACACTATATGACCTCACTATATACAACACACTTTACCTACTCTTCTCAATTGTAGTGAAAACAGTTACTCGACCAAGTAAGTAGAGTAGAGTTAGCTCGATAGAGTTAGTATGCCAGTATAAATTATTGAAAAATTGATCTATTGCTTGATAAAAAATCTGGTGTGGTACACTCACACAACTTCCCTTGCTCATTGATCTATAAGCCTCATTAACGAGGATAACTTAGGGGAATAACATTATGCCAATTGGCGGCTAAATAATTAAATCTTCGATTATACTATTGCTATTGTGTTCAGAGTACATTTTCCTTTGTTTGAATTATGAAATTTGAGGATTTTTTAAAAGTTGTCAAAACAGCTGTTCTACAAATAAGATATCGACATGTGTTCTTTTGGATAAACTGCTCTACCTACCTACCTCATGCACGAGAAGTCAATTTCTCAAGCATGGGGTGGACCCCCTGTCAATTTCTCAGGGAGGAGACTCATGCCAGTTAATAGAGCTGATATATAACTATACAGGGTATGAATTTAAAAAAAATCGGTCGAGTCATTTTTTAGAAAATCGTGATAGAAATTTAACAAAATTCATTCTTCTCAGGAATATTACGGAGCTCCTGCAATTTTCCCAGAAATGAGACTCATGTCAGTTGATAGGGCTTATGAATTCATGGTATAAATTTGAAGAAAATCGTTAGAGCCGTTTTCGAGAAAACTGTGAAAAACATGGTTTTTCAGCCATTATCCGCCATTTTCGGCCATTTTGAATTGAATTTTATTGATTCTCTTATTTTCGGATCCTAATGGTATAAGGACCTTAAGTTTGAAATTTCTAGTCAATCGGTTAATATTAGGAATGGAGTTATCGTGTTCACAGACACATACATACACACACACACACACACACACACACACACCACACACACACACACACACCACACACACACACACACACACACACACACCACACACACACACACACACCACACACACACACATTCACACACACATACAGACCAACACCCAAAAATCATGTTTTTGGACTCAGGGGACCTTGAAACGTATAGAAAACATGAAATTGGGGTACCTTAAATTTTTTTGGAAAGCAGTACTTTCCTTACCTATGGTAATAGGGCAAGGAAAGTAAAAATGATTGATTATTTTCAACAAGAATAAACAGTTCAAGATAAGACAGAGGATCGGCAACGTTGTTCTGTTATCTTTCTCCACTGCTATTATAACGTGGACTTCACTCTACATCTTCTGTGGCTACAATTTTATCATCACCACATTCACCAGCTTCAGCGATAAGAGAAATGGCGGAGAAAGGTCTATTACTCTCGATATTTCATGGAGCGCCATCTCTCCCTAAGGAATATCACTATCACATTGTCGGGTTTCCACTAGAATATCACCTGGAGATATTATTTATTACTTCGTATAGCTGGGAGAAAGTGGCTCTCCCTGATTCTATGTATATACTCTGTATATCTGTACTATAATAAATGAAAGAACTGGCTTATACACGTACGGGATGGGAAAATTATGTGTGACGCATCATCACGTCTGAACTGCTGGACTGATCAACTTGAAATTTAGCATAAATTGATTCTTAATTAACCTTCCGGGACGCGCGCCTATTTTTGTAACACGAGGACGCGCGCGTTGTACTTTATACAGCACTTGGTTCCTTCATTAAAATAGCTACTATATCAATTATATGTACAACTTTTACCATTATTTTCATTACAAAACTATTTTTGAATGTTAGTATGATATTTTTTGTATGTTTTGGATTTTTAATAATTATTAGAGGGATAATGGTTATGTTAGAAAACTTTTAATACACATAGTAAAAACTCCGTACAGAAACATACCTTTCATTCAACGTTTGGATTTTCTTTCTTATTTCTCAATTTTAGTTTGTTCAGGTCCCTTCATGAGTTCTATTCGATTGTAAACAATCTCGCTCTCTTTTGAATTGAGGTACTAAAGATACAATATGCTGGTTAGTGCAATATAAAATCTCATCAATTATATCAAGGCTGATAACTGATAAAAATGCTTCAACTCTCTATCTTTTGCATTCTTAGCCACCTTCTTTGTACCATGGAGAATTTCTATAATATTTGTATTCTTAGTCTTGCTGGTTGTTGCTACTTCAGACGTACACCAAATTGTTTCACCATCCTTCCCAAGAATAAACTCAATATCATCATGTTCGAGAGAATTTTCATCAACGGAATTACTGGTTTCTCATTCACTTCCATTGTCACCTTCTACTTCACTATCATCCGAAAATTCGTTGTATTCTATCACTTCCTCACTGTCATCTGAAAAGTCAATGTTTTGCTCATCTTCTGAACTACTTTCATTGAGGAGTCGGTCTATTTCACCTAAGAACATCTGACATCACGAGAATTGTCAAAACTGTTTATAATTAACAAAATTAATAATAACTCATCTTAAAAACTAACGGTAAAATCACACTCACTTTCGAAAAATGGACTACTAGACTTCAAACTTTTCACTAAGCTAGGACGCGCGCGATGTAAAAAGTACAACATTTCTGACACCGGTCTCTTCAACACTGAATAGGGTATGACCAGTGATTGATTGTAATGCAATATTTTGTCTATGGGCGGAGCTAGATGTCGCGGAGGAATACTTGAAGGTTACCAACCTCACGGATGTGAATTTCTCAATTAAAACGGAAAACTATCTGACTGTTGTACTTTTTACAACGGCGCGCGTCCCGGAAGGTTAACCGAGGATGGTTATAGGCCTATTTTGAAATCTCGAAGATTCCAGTAGGTCAAGTTTTAAAATAGACCGGAGCAAGGTTTACCTACTACTCTATACTAAAATAGAGGGAAGAACTGGCTCATACAGGTACGGTATAGAAAAATTATGTTTGATGCATCATCACGTCTCAACTACTCAACTGATTAACATTTTACATATAGATTCTTGATTAACCGAAGATGACTATTTTTTTTAATATTTAATTTTATTTATTCACAATGTCAAGGAAGACTACAAAACATTACACCCAAATCAGTCTTCACTTACCAACAAAATGAACGTGTAAAAAATGAAAAATAAATGGTAATACAATGAAAGATAATTATAATACTACATTCATACAGTGTATACTGTGAAGCAATTCACATAAGGTATAAATGTAAGCATGGTGAATGAAAAGCATGTGAAAGTAGAAATTGATTGAAATAAAATTAATACAGAAATTAAATTATGTTAAAAATGTAATTTGAAGCTACAGATAGATAAATTGGAAAACATTATTATGAAGCAAAGAAAAGAAAATATTGAGGTTAACAAGGCAAGCTATACTAAATATAATATAAGTGTTACATACTACTCTGGTGCACCTACTCTAGAACATGGTACACCATAGTGGAGTAGGTCTATTTCCACACAGGAAAAACTAAACATTATAGAGGACACATTATAAGAATTTTTTGTAACTAACTATTGTATGTAATTGTAATTTATCTTATATTTTCTGTAATATTGATGTTGTAGTTTTAGTTTTTTTCTGAAATGAACATTTATTTATTATTATTTTATACATAATCATGTAAATTTGAAAAAAAATCAATTGATGTGAAACTAATCTAAGAATAACTAGTTTGAAAGAGAGACAAGTATTATTTAACGAAAGATTCATGTGCAAAAATAATATACAATGCATGCTTGAGAAAAAAAACAACAAAGAAAATGTATGTGAGTTATATCATAGTAGTTATATATCTATAATAGTTGGCTTAGTTAATAATAGGCATGAGGGAATTTACCTATTTTTATCTATGAAACGGGGGGAATAAGGGGGAAAATATATTTCTAAAAATAAGAGAGAGCATCAGAGCAACTGAATTTATCCCAAAGACTGTGATTGATGTATTCAGTGAACAATAGCCTCAACAAATCGCCTTCTGGCCTCACTGGCAGGGCCATGTACATCAACTCCATCACAAAAATCATTGAAAAGCCTCAGTGCTCTATTTAGTGGAGATCAATAATTATGCAAAGTTCTTGACCTTGAGACATGAAAGGTCCTAACTCTTCTTACATTGAAGGAGGGCACCTGAAAACCAATCCTTGTGAGGAGACTAGGTGAATCGACAGTACTCCCCAACAGTGACAGAACAAAAGCAACGAGAAACTGTCACGCCTAGTTCCCGAAGAGTCTGGATTGAAAAGGCACCTCAAACGTCCATAGGGAAAACACAGAGGACATGCTCTTCCGAATTTCATGTAGAAGAGGAAGCGGAGAAGCTTATTCTGCACCCGCTCGATTCTCAAGACATCCAGATGAGTGGAAGGACTCCAAAAAATGGATGCATACTCAAGAGCACTCCTGACAAGAGATCATACAGGGTTACCACAGTATTAACAATATTGAAACTAGCAGAGTTTCTCAGGAAAAAGCCCAAGAGCCTGTTTGCTTTGCTTTGACCACGTCATAGGTCAACATGTGCTGAGAAGGACAGTGCACTACTGAAAACAACGCCTAGATCCCTGCACACTGTAACCCTTTCCAAGCAAACACCCTCAATCAAGTAGGAATGACAAATCAAATTAGCTTTTCTAGAGATGGTCATACATTTGCACTTTTCAACATTCATTTCAAGTTCATTCTCATGACACAACAATGCAACCCTGTCAACGTCAGCCTGCAAGGAATAACAATCGTCCAAGCCTCTCACCTCTCTGAAGATTTTCATATCGTCTCCAAAAATCAAACACCTGGAGTTGGGTATCTGGAGGGATAGCTCATTAATCAGTAGCAGAAACAAAAGGGCTCCCAAATTGCTGCCCTGAGGAACACCAGATGTACTGAAGTGAGCACAAGAAATGCTTTCCTGCACAGATACAAAGTTCTTTCTTTGGAACAGATAACTCCTGGAGAATTCTATCAATGCAGTGCAGAAGCCTAGCTGAGATAGTCTCTTCAATAATACACCGTGATTGACACGATCGAAGGCTTTACTAAAATCTGTATAGATAACATCAACCTCTCCACCAGCATCCAGCACATTGGAAACGGATACTGAGAAATCCAACAAATTCGTTACAACTGTTCTTCCAGGAAGAAAACCGTGCTGATTTTCAGACATAAAAGGGTGTGAATACCAAAGTGTCCTATCATAAAGTGATCTTTCAAAAACTTTGGCAAAGACTGACAATATACTTTTTGTGTAGTTGAGAAGTTGATATTGTGGTAATTATTCATATTGAATGGAAAAGACTAAGAAACTATCAAAAGGTGATCATTTTTGACAATTTCTTAGTCTTTTTCATTCAAACTGACAATATACTTATTGGTCTATAGTTCATGATCTCATCTCTCCTACCGGATTTGAATATAGGGACTATCTTCGAGATCTTCCATCTGCTCGAAAATACACCAATTTTCAGTGACAAGTCAAAGATGAACTCCAAAGACCCAACCAGTAGCTCCCAACAACCCTTGACAATGAAGGCAGGAACACCATCAGGCCCAGGAGCCACCCTTGGCTTCAATCTATCAATTGGTGACTTGATTTTATCCTCTGATAATGATGATATTTCCATAGTACCACTTGTAATATTATGAACAAAATCAAGCGAATCACCCTTATTGTAGCAGGACGTGACCGGTGAAAAAGCAGAACCAAAATATTTAGCGAATCCTGAAGGAATATATTCCCCAACAAAATGTTCATCATGCAGCGACATCCTCTCACAAAAGCCATAAGACTTACGTTTATTATTAACAAACTTCCAAGAATTTTTGGAATTGTATCCTAGTTCCAATTCTACCTTAAGGCTGTGCAAAGGCTGGAAATAAACTTTCTAATCGTGATATTTTTCAAAGTTTTTTGATTTGTCAATCATTAAGCTATCAAAATGAAAAAGTTTTTCAGGAAAACTTTTTTTTCCGATAATTACTTTCTGAGATATGAGCACATAAAGTTTAAATTTTTGGGACAGAACATTTCAAATTCGGTAAGAGATAAATCCATGAGATTAAGAGGATAGATGCCTCATGGTATTTCTGATCTAGTAAGACAAAAAATTTCTGAAAATAACCATTCTTGAGATAGTTATTCTATTTACCAAGAATAACTTTTTGTTGAGTTTTTTTGGCAAATTGAATAACTTTCTCATAAATTGATATTTCCAGAATTTTTTTTTACTAGATCAATAATACTATGAAGAATCAATCCTCTAAATCTCATGAATTTATTTCTTACCGAATTTGAAATGTTCTGTCCCAAAAATTCAAACTTCAGGCACTCATATCTCAAAAAGAAATGATCGGAAAAAAATGTTTTCCTGAGAAAACTTTTCTTTTTGATATCTCAATGATATACAAATCGAGAAACTTCGTAACATTAGAACATTCATAGATTACACTGTAGAAGCAGTCAACAGCCGCATCAATTCCGTACAAGCCACTCCAGTCGTAATCTTTGAGCAAGTTATTATAAAGCAAAAGAATCTGCTCTACAGAAGTCAATGACATGGGGGGGGGGCATTATTGAGTGATTGTCTTTTCACAGCAATATCACTCAGCAAGTTTATACTAGTAGTTCTGTGAACAGTAGACCTCGCGCTCAGTAAGTTACATTGAAAGTATGGTGGACAGATTATTGAGTAAAATTAAGAGACAAAATTTCAATCAATTCAAGCTTTGTAGGCTCAAACTGTGAGGAGAAGACTTGGATAACAATCCCATATTTAGGCCTTGTATCTGATAAGATAGGTAGGGAATTGAAGAGGAATGGATTCCATGTTGCTTTCAAGACCAAACCGATTTTAAATAGTCTATTTAGCTGGAGTAAAGACAAAATCGATATTTGGGATAAAAGTGGGGTGTGCAAACTTTAATGTGGTGATTGTAATGCTTGTTATGTGAGTCAAACTGGTAGAAGTTTCAAAAGTAGAATTGAAGAACACATCAGAGATTGGGATAAACAAAATGTGGAATCTAACTTTGCAGAACATTTGATAACAAATAATCACAAGTTCACAGTTAATGAGAATGTTGAGTTTCTCCATGTTAATAACAAAGGCAGATCTTTGAATATTCTAGAGACTTTAGAAATAACAAGAGTAATTAAGGAAAATTCCCAGTAGAGTTTAAATGACCAGATTCATTTCAACCAATACAACACTACGAATTTAGTTTTATCATAAAATTGTAAGCATACATTAGTCAATAGTTTTCCCATTTACATATTTGTTTTATTATCTTTCACACTTGTTTTCTTGGTTCTGATCTTGTACTGAAAGTAAACATTTTGTTATCATGGCGATTCTGTTGCTCAAGCCGCCATTTTGTCACACCGTTGAGTGGAAGGAGACTGTATAGCTGGGCCAATGGAAGGCGTTCATGCCCTTGACCAATAGCAGTACTCGCCTACTAGTATAAATTCTACTGCTCTTGTATTAAGTTTTGGTTTATCAGAGATTGACAATGGTGTAATAATCGAAACCGGTCTTTCTAAGTATCAATAAATCTGTGGTTTTTTGACAATTTCCTAGTCTTTTTCATTCAATATCAATAATTACGACAATATCAACTCCTCAACTACACAAAAAGGGAGAATATTTTGTCAGCATTATGAATTCTATCAGATTAAACGGAACTTGACAAACGTATGTTTGAAATCATCTGTTCAATCTAATATAATTCATAAGGGCGGCAAAATACTGTACGAACAAAAATCTATGTGTGTGTGTGCGGAACTCAACTGGTCGTTTATTTATTCTATAGTGACGTCCACGTTATAATAGCAGTGTTCAATTAGCAATGGTATTGCTATCTTTGTCTATCATCCTACAAAACGGATAGCGCTATCTCTTTCTCGCTTTGCTCCATTGTCACATCGTCTTTTAACAATGTAGAAATATAATTAATAAACAAAATATTTAATCTTTATTATGAAAATTCATTATGAAACCATTGAAAAATATAATTTCTTGCTTGATAAAATAAATTATAATATTGATTATTTTGAACGTGAATGAGCAGTTAATATTACATCAATAAACCTGTATCAGTTACCCTCCATAGAAGGCATTGACAAGACAGAGGATTGGCAACGTTGTTCTTCTACCTTTTTACATTATTTGAGTACAAATATTCACCGACATATTCTTCTCATTTCAAGCAGAAGCTCCTTATCTCTGCGAAAATGATATTCCACGAGGCTCCATTTGAGCACTTTTTTGTATGATGAAACTTTGTGGAGTGCATGAGACAAGGGTAACATCCCGGCTTGAGCACTAAGGAGAGACCGTTTCTGTTCAGGCAAAGTTTGCCAGGAAAATGTAGATTTTTTGACATTACTTTTCGCTTAAGTGATATGAGAGTTTGGATAGAAGAAGTCTAATGATTGGACTGGGAGGGTGAATTGGGGGGTTAATGGGCAACAGAGTGTGTGTGTGTGTAGGTGTGTGTGTGTGTGTGAGTGTGTGTGTGTGTGTGTGTGTGGTGTGTGTGTGTGTGTGTTGTGTGTGTGTGTGTGTGTGTGTGTGTGTGTGTGTGGAAGAGAGAGTGTTGAAGAAGAAGGAGGAGAAGAATAAGAAGAAGAAAAGAAGTAAAAGGAGACAGGTGGAGAAGAAGAAGGAGGAGGAGAGAAGAACGAGAAGGAGACAGGAGAAAGAGAAGAAGAGGAAGAAGATGGGGATCAAGAAGAAGGAGAAGGAGAAGGAGAAGAAGTGAGCAAGTGAGAGGTTGAAGAGACAGTGAGTGGGCAGGGAAAGGAATTGAAGATAGCGTGAGTGAGAGAAGAGAGGAGTGAGAAGAGAAAAGAGGAAATAGAAGAGAGAAGAGAGAAGGGAGACGAGATCCTGTTTCAAAGTACGAAAGAGATTGGAGGAAGAGGAGAGATATTCAGTGATCAGTAGAAGAAGGTGGGTGATGATGTGTAAGAAAGGGGGTGGTTTAGGAATAGAGCACGTTCTTGGTAGAAAAGAAATGTGAAAAAAATAACAAAAGAAGATGAAGGAGAAAATGAAGAAGAAGAAGAAAAACAACATCAAGAAGAAAAATGAATAGGAGAAGAAGAAGGAGTAGGAGAAGAACAAGGAGGAGAAGAACAACAAGAAGAGTGCGATAAGAGTACGATCATATTCTGATAGTGAATGTTTTTGTGATTTTTCTGGCTTCAAATTTATCAAGATTTTTTAATATTTTTCAATTTATTAATGCATTTTCAAGTGTAATAATAATCTGTTTCATCTTTCTGATCAACCGAGATACAAATTTTCTAGTATAATGTATATTTGGACTGTAAATTTTTGTGATCTTTATAAAAGTGTTTTCATAACCTCATTTGAACTACTTCCATCAAAATTAGGGAGAGGAACAGTTTTGGGTTTATCCTGTTGATTCTCTCCCAATCATTAATTTGATGATTGAGGAATGTAATAAATGTAATGTAAGAAGAAAAAGGAATAGAAGAAGAAGAAGGAGTAGGAGAAGAACAAGGAAAAGAAGGAGTAGGAGAAGAACAAGGGGAAGAAGAAGAAGAAGAAGGAACAACAACAGCAACGACAAGCACAAGACGAAAATAATGTGAATAGAAAGGAGGAGAAGGAAACGATATAGGGCAAAAAAATATAAAACTACAAAAACCACAATGATGAATAAGAAGATTACTGGTTCCTCTATTGATCTGTTGTGAAGAATAAACTTAGAAAAATTCTCCGGAGCAAAAAAATTACTTAAAAAAGAGTGGTGTAGGTAGAACGTTTGAGAGAAGAAAACTGAGAAGTCTTGTAGATGAAGAGAGAAGAACGTGTGTGATTTGAAATTTAAAAAAAATTGAGAAGAAAATAACGAAGACAGATAGGTAGGGAAGAGAGAAAAAGAAAGAAATGTTTCATGTAGAGACGAAAATTGAGAAGAAGGAAAAGCAAGACAGAACGATAGGGAAGAGAAAGAGAGAGTGAGGAAGGTTTCATGGAGAGACGAAAATGTGGAGAAGAGAAGAATGAGTGAGGTATTTGATGAAAAAAGAAAGAATGTTAACATTTATGAGATACTACTTGAACTCCACAGCGACATGGGTGGAATATATCATTCACCTCGAGCCTTAAGAACAATATGGTTTATTTTCAGATCCAATATTTTATTTATGTCGTATTTGTTGTTCATGCGTATTTATATTGAAGGTATATCATGTATACACAGTGAAGAATCATCTACTAAACATAGAGCCATATAAAGAAGAAAGAAAATATGTGCTGTTAAAAAAACATTGCTGCATATTGGGTTTCCAGTTGGCATTATTCTTATCGCCTCAGTTGAATATTACTTGAACGATCGTTAGTGAGTTCTCACTTTTGACTTACTGAAGGCCAAAGTCATAGTCCGTCTATTTGTATGTTCTACAATAACTTGAGGCTGTGTAAAGGCTAAAAATAAACTTTCTACTGGTGATATATTTTTCAAAGTTTCTCGATTTGTTTATCATCAAGCTATCAAAATGAAAAAGTTTTCCCGGGAACATTTTTTTTTCAATCATTAATTCTCGAGATATGAGCGTCTAAAGTTCAAATTTTTGGGACAGAACATTTCAAATTTGGTAAGAGATAAATCCATGAGAATTGAAAAAAAAAGATTTATCATGGTATAATTGATCTATTAAGACAAAAATTTTTTCGAAAATATCAATTTCACTTCCCTTGCCCTATTAGGTAAGGAAAGTATTGCTTTCCAAAAAAAAACTGACGTACCTCAATTTCTAAATTTCTATACGATTCAAGGTCCCCTGAGTCCAAAAGCGTGGTTTTGGTTATTGGTCTGTATGTGTGTGTGTGTACACGATATCTTATCTCCCAATCAACGGAATGACTTGAAATTTGAAACTTAAGGTCCTTACAATATAAGGATCCGAAACAAATAGTGGACTTGAGATGCGCATGAACACAAGGGTCAGGTGATCAATATTTTATAACGGCAAGGAAAGTTGAGTGAGTGCGCTACACCAGATTTTTTGAGAAAGTTATTCAATTTACCAAAAATAACTCAACTAAAAGTTAGTTATTGAGGCTATTGAAGTAAGATCAGCTTTCATTCTTCAAAGTGAGGTCCACGTTATAATGACAGCAAGAAAGATAAAATACAGTGTTGCCGGTTCTCCGCCTTGCCTCTTTATACCACTGCCTTCTGGATGATGATATCAGTATATCTGATGTGATATCAACTGTTCACTATTGTTTAGAATAATTGAACGAACGTTAGCGGGTTCTCACTTTTGACTTACTGCAGGCCAAAGTCGTAGTCCGTCTGTTTGTATGTTCTACAATAACTTGAGAGAGAATTGATCAATCAGCTTCAAATTTGGAATACGTATTTTTAGAACCTTCTTACAGGTCGAGTTCATTGGACAACAAAATTGATTCAATCATTCCTCCTTATCAGGTTGGGAAATAACATTGATGCTTTTCATGAGGAATGCTGGACTAAATTTTACCAGTAATTGTGAAGGGAAATATGAAGGAATAAATTATTAGATAAAAGTACTAAGAAATTGTCCTTGATAGAACCGGTCTTACTAATTATCAATAAATCTTTGGTTTTTGACAATTTATTAGTATTTTTATTTAATACTAGCTTACCCGACGAACTTTGTACCGCCAAAAAGTCAATATATATCATGTCACAGTTGACTTTATTTAGTGAATCATGAAAAATATCTGACAATCAATATTTTTATTTACATCTCAATACGGTCTTCCTATGTGCTTGAAATTCCCGTTTTAATACCAGTAAACAATATTTCATCACAGAGTGACTTGTTTATTACAGCTGGTGAGTTCATATGCTAAATCATATTATCACAACATGATCTTCAATCATGATGATCTTCTCGTTCTACGTTATATCGGCCGCTCGGCCGACGATTTCGAATACATAGGTCTGTAAAATGGATTAATATATAATTACTAGTAGTTCTGTGAACAGTAGACCTCATACAGTATTTTCATCCACAAGTACCAGATGTCAACTGTTTTGAATGTTAACAAACTCAGTTCACGTTTGAATTTGTATTCCATATGGTATAATTCATCCAGTTCCGTGATAATCTTTCTATCTGATGAAAATTATTTTTTTACAATCAAAAATACAATAATTTCTCTAGCATTATTTACTTCATTTGTTTATTTTCAATCACCAATCAAATTAGTTTTTTTGAATGTGAGAATATTGATACTAATGGGCACGCATAATAATGACTGCAAAACCAAATATTGAAATCAAAGACCTTAAAGCTGCGATTAGACCAAAGTTATAAACAAAATGTTAATAACTCAATCCTTATAGATTCTATTAGATTGAACATAACTTATCATACACATGATGAAGATGTGTGTTTGTCAACTTCCGTTCAATCCAATAGAATCTATAAGGATTAAGTTATTAACATTTGTTTTAATAACTTTGGTTATATATCTAAACCCAGCTTAAAGATGCATACTTCTTTAAGGTATTTGATTGAAACTATAAACCTTATGGGAATACAGCAATAAACTGGCTTCTCCACACATCTGTGTAATCACTTCTCAGCTGATCTATGATGAATAATTCTATAGTTTAATATTACTTTCCTTGCCCTATTACCATAGGTAAGGGAAGTATTGCTTTCAGAAAAAAATTTAGGTACCCCAATTTCTAAATTTCTATACGTTTCAAGGTCCCCTGAGTCCAAAAAAGTGGATTTTGGGTATTGGTCTGTGTGTGTGTGTGTTGTGTGTGTGTGTGTGTGTGTGTGTGTGTGTGTGTTGTGTGTGTGTGTGTGTGTATGAGTGTATGTGCGTCTGTGTATACAATATCTCATCTCCCAATTAACGGAATGACTTGAAATTTGGAACTTAAGGTCCTTACACTATAAGGATCCGACACGAACAATTTCGATCAAATGCGATTCAAGATGGCGGCTAAAATGGCGAAAATGTTGTCAAAAACAGGGTTTTTCGCGATTTTCTCGAAAATGTCTCCAACGATTTCGATCAAATGCATACCTAAAATAGTCATTGATGAGCTATATCAACTGCCAAAAGTTCCATATCTGTAAAAATTTCAGGAGCTCCACCCAATCTATGCAAAGTTTGATTTTATATTTCCAATTATCAGGTCTCAGATATAATTCAAACGAAAAATTTCGAGTGGAAAAGATTGAGCATGGAATCTCTTCAATTAATGACCAGTAACATTTTCACCTAAAATTGAAAATAAGCTTGAAATTTGAGAGAATGTAATTATTCAATTGCAAACTGTTGGCAACTGTTGATTCTATTAAATCATTCACTATGAAGAGATAGCAGATCTTGTGTGTATCCAGCGTTATTGACCTGTGACCAGCTTGCTCAGATCATTGACTTGAGATGCGCGTGAACACTAGCGTCAGGTGATCAATTTTCATAACGGGAAGGAAAGTTGTGTGAGTGCGCCACACCAGATTTTTTACTCTAATATTGGCGTATGAAGAAGGCTCCTTCTTCTTTCATTATTATCCTTGAAATGCAAAATTTCCAAAAACCTTGTATATACGTCGAAGCTTAATTAAAAAAGGAACATACCTGTCAAATTTCATGGAAATCTATTACCGCGTTTCGCCGTAAATGCGCAACATATAAACATATAAATATTCAAACATTTAAACATTAAGAGAAATGCCAAACCGTCGACTTGAATCTTAGACCTCACTTCGTTCGGGCAATAATTATTATTAGCCCCCCTATTGAAATTCCTGGTCAGAAACCATCCCCAATATTCACACAACATATTCTCAATGTTTCATGCCGTTCTGTCAAGTAGTTTTCAAGTCTATAGGGAACAAACAAACTAAAACACAAACAGACATTCATTTTTGTATATAGAGATGAATAATTACCACGATATCAACTTCTACACTACACAAAAAGTGGAGGAATAGAGGGCACAAACATGAGAGAAAGATCGTGTGAGGGTAAAATCGTGTACCAATTCCTGTTTGGTGAAGTATGTGGCATGAGGAATGAACGGCAATTTGCCTCGAGCGTGTGAAGAATAAGAGCACAAAGCGAAATCAGAAATTGGATGGGAGAATCACAAATGGCGAGTGGTCGCGGTGGGAGGGGTACGTAATTGGATGGAGCAATTTGTAGTATGAGGGAGAGAGGGTGTGATAGAGAGAGAGAGAGTGAGCGAGAGATCATTCCGAGTGTTTCCCAAAATGCCATCGATGTTTATTGTGCAGATTATTGGGTTTAGCCCGCCGGATCGTTGACCCCCTTCGCTTGCACTAGTGCGTGCGAGTGTGGTGCACACACTCTTCATCGAATGGAATGTTTTTTAATCGGGTTGCATTTCATCATTCACTAATTGGACCAGTGATTATAGAATTTCTGCTGATCAACCGATGAATGAATAAAGGTGCGGACCTAATTCACCCAAACGAAAACTTGATTTGAGCGTCAGTTGAATCTGAATAAACAAAAAACATATTACGAAATCATCAAGTCTAAATCATCTAACTAGGAATCAACTGTTACTTAAACCTAGTTTCCGTTTTTGCGATGTTGGTCCTAGAGTGCGACAAAGCTGAAATCTCAGAGACTGACAAATCTAGTTTCATTCCCTAATACTGTTCAAACACCTATCACTAAGGGCCGCTTTCCGAGCTTAGGACTTAGCTAAGTTCAAGACTTTAAACAGCTGGAGTCAGAAAATTGACTTTCCGAAATGCGGTGTAGTCACAGTCCACGTTTATATTGAATTTCGAAAAACTGGAAAATTGAAGACAAAATTAAATGACGAGAAAATAGTGTAAAGTTCCAGCTATTTTGAATTATTCAGGAATCTTTCATTTTGTCAAGGAAAACCGATTCCAATTATAGAAATGAGAAAATAAAGATTATCATAAAAACTGCGACTACGCGCGTTTTGGAAAGCCAATTTTCTGACTCCAGCTGTTTAAAGTCTTGAACTTAGCTAAGTCCTAAGCTCGGAAACC